>NC_065599.1:12048727-12146227 GCF_024542745.1 Macaca thibetana thibetana | reverse complement strand
CATTGATCGATCCATCTGTCCATCCATCCATTCATCCTTCCTCCCATCCATCTATCCACCTACCATCCATCCATCCATTTATGTATCTATCAATTCTTCCCATCACCTATGTATCTATCATCTCTGTATCGTCAATCTATATCAAGGTATCTATGCATTTATCATCTATCTATGTATCTGTCTACCCATCCACCCACCTTATCTGTCCATAAACATCAATCAGCAAGTAAATTAATGTCTGTGTGCACCCTACTGGGTTCTGTTTCTCAGGAGAACATGGACTGATACAGCCCCTTTGAGACTAGAGCCCATAAGGACGTCACACTTCTCCGGCGTGCTCGCGGCCACCACTGTTCCCCCTCTCTCATTCACCCTCTGCTTCTCCCCGTTCTCGGAAAAGCAGCGTTCCCGAGGGCAGAGGGATAGAAGGTCTGGCCCTCCTTCCTCGCTCTGCCCGGGCTCCAGCTCACTTTCCCTCAGTGACTTCTACCTGTAAAGATCGTCAGAGGAAAACCCGCTGGGTCCTGTCACCTTGCTGTGTCTTCTCCAGGAGCCCCATGGCAGCACAGACGTCCAGAAGCTTCTCCGTTCCACAGGCAGAGGCGTCCACTTTGCTGGCAATATCTGGCGCCTTCTGGGGTGCTTCACGTTTTAACCAATCGAACACCTTCAGCTTGCAAGCAGTGAGCAGGGCCTGTTAAAAAACAAGTGCAGAGAGACCCATGAAGTCACTTGCCGAGTACTTTTGACTCCCGCAGACCCAAAAGACGCAGACCAATGTTGTCGAAAGTATTCGACGGGGCCACCGAGCCGCCTTTTACAGAGAACGCTGGGGATCTGGAGGATCAAGTCTCCAGCTGTAAAACAAGGCGTACACAAGGTAAAAGCACATCGATGAACATCATGCAGAAAAACCAGCCTGTGGGAGAAAAATCAACGTGCTGCAGATATGGGCTGAGTTCCAAACCCGTATGTTGCACCCCTAATACCCCCAGTCCCTCAGGTCAGGATGTGACGGTATGCACAGGCAGGGTTTGAAAGAAGTGATTCAGGTAAAATGAGGTCATTTGGGTGGAGCCTCATCCAATAGGACTGGGGTCCCTATAAGAAGAGATGAGGACACAGACACACACAGAGGGACGAGCCTGTGAGGACACAGGGAGAAGACGGCGTCTCCAAGCCCAGGAGAGAGGCCTCAGGAGGAACCAGCCCTGCCCACACCTGGATCTCAGACTTCCAGCCTCCAGGACGGTGGGAGAATCATGTCTGTTGTTTATAATCCATCCGGTGGTGATTTAATAATCATCACTCAGTAAATTAGAGACAGAGATGGAATGTGCCGTAACTACCTTTATTCCTTATTCACCTCATGTTCTCTCTCCTGGTGATGATGAATGACAGGAGGTGTCAGCCCGGTCTCCCTGTCTCCCCAAAACCTGCGCCCCTCCTGCACCTGACATCCCCACCTCTGCTTCCCAGAGGATGCCCTGTAAGGGACCCCTGGTGTTGGGAGGGCTGCATCCCTTCTCGGTCTGCTGTGCGCCGTGAGGGGACCCTGGGAGCCCAGACCTGCAGAACGGCTGAAAGACGGGGCCTGAGGCTGGGCGTGGTGGCTCACGTCTGTAATCCCAGCACTTTAGGAGGCCGAGGTGGATGGATCGGCTGACGTCAGGAGTTCGAGATCAGCCTGGCCAACATGGCGAAACCCTTCAGGAGGCTGAGGCAGGAGAATGGCGGGAACCCGGGAGGCGGAGCTTGCAGTGAGCCGAGATGGCGCCACCGCACTCCAGCCTGGACGACAGAGCCAGACTCCATCTCAAAAAAAAAAAAGAGTCTTTGCAGATGCAAGTAAGCTAGGGGACTTCAGATGAGTTGCAGTCAGTGGATTAGGGAGGCCTCAAAATCCGGTGACAGGTGTCCTTGTAAGAGACAGAAGAGGAGACACAGACACAGAGGAGAAGGCCACGTGGAGACGGAGGCAGAGACTGGAGTGATGCGGCCACAAGCCCAGGGACGCCTGGAGCCCCCGGGAGCTGGGAAAGGCAGGAAGGAGCCTCCCCTAGAACCCTAGAAGGAACGGAATATAATTATACCAGATGGAACAGCGGCCCCCAGAAAGATCTGTCCGCATCCTAAAGTCCAGGACCTGGAATGAGACCTGATTTGGAAATAGGGTCTTTGCAGATGTAATCAAGTTAAGGATCTTGACATGAGATCATCCTGGATCAGGGCCCTGAACCCAACAACAGGCCTTCTTCTAAGAGAGAGGAGGAGCAGAGGAGGACACAGACACAGAGGATGCGGGAGGGGCCACGTGGAGACGGAGGCAGAGACTGGAGTGATGCGGCCACAAGCCCAGGGATGCCTGGAGCCCCCAGGAGCTGGGAGAGGCAGGAAGGAGCCTCCCCTAGAACGTTCGGACAAAGCGTGGCCCTGAGAGAACTTGACCTCAGACTGCCAGCCTCCAGGACTGTTGATTCAAGCCGAGTGTGTGGGGTTATCGGTGAAAGCAACCTGAGGAGACAGACACAGGTACCTTTGATAGTTTAAAGCCGTCCAGCAGTTCCAGGAGGCGTGTGGGGAACGGGGGCAGGGTCGCCCGAGTCCTGTGGCACTCGGCCTCGGCCGTGGCCTGTCCGGCCGCTCCCACCTCGGCCTTCTCGTCGCGGCTGCCCGTCTCCCTCTGAGCAGGCTCCGAGCCGCCCCCCTCCACATCACTGAGGTCTTCGAAGGTGTCCACGGCCGGGATGGAGTCGTGCTGGACGGGCTGCCGCAGGTCCTCCGGGCGGGGTGGGTAGTAGAGCTCCACCAGCTGCTTGCAGAAGTGGTTCAGCGGGAAGCCCACGACGTTCAAAAAGTCCCCGTGCACAGACTCAACCAGCATCCCGCCCAGGGCCTGGATCCCATAGCCGCCAGCTTTGTCCCTGGGTGGGCAGGGGAAGGTTAAGAGGTGACGACGGGGAGAAAAGCTTCCGGGTCTAAAAATTTCAGGGCAAGGCCGGGCGCGGTGGCTCACGCCTGTCATCCCGGCACTTTGGGAGGCCGAGGCGGGTGGATCGCCTGAGGTCAGGAGTTCGAGACCAGCCTGGCCAACATGGTGAAACCCCGTCTACTGAAAATACAAAAATTACTAACACAGTGAAACCCCGTCTCTACTAAAAAATACAAAAAACTAGCCGGGCGAGGTGGCGGGCGCCTGTAGTCCCAGCTACTCAGGAGGCTGAGGCAGGAGAATGGCGTGAACCCGGGAGGCGGAGCTTGCAGTGAGCTGAGATCCGGCCACTGCACTCCAGCCCGGGCGGCAGAGCCAGACTCCGTCTCAAAAAAAAAAAAAAAACAAAAATTAGCCAGGCGTGGTGGCAGGTGCCTGTAGTCCCAGCTACTCGGGAGGCTGAGGCAGGAGAATCGTTTGAAACTGGAAGGCAGGGGTTGCAGTGAGCCAAGATCGTGCCATTGCACTCCAGCCTGGCTGACACAGCAAGACTCTGTCTCAAAAAAAAAAAAAAAAAAAAAAAAAATTTCATGTGTTAAATGGGATATTTTGACATACGTATACATGTAACATCATTAAATCAAGCCAATTATCCTATCCAGCACCTCATGTACTTATTTTGTGTGTGTGGGGAGAAGACTTGAGATCTAGTGTGCTGGCAATTTTCCAGTAAGACAGTGTTACTGAAAGCCACAGTCACCAGGCTGGAAAAAGCCTTGAAATTCTTCCTCCCGTCTCACTTAATTTTTTTTTTTTTTTAAAGACGGAGTCTCGCTCTGTCGCCCAGGCTGGAGTGCAGTGGTGTGATCTCGGCTCACAGCAACCTCCGCCTCCCGGGTTCAAGCGATTCTCCTGTCTCAGCCTCCAGAGTAGCTAGGATTACAGGCGCCCGCCACCACGCCCGGGTAATTTTTGTATTTTTTGTAGAGATGGGGTTTCGCCATGTTGGCCAGGCTGGTCTCAAACTCCTGACCTCAAGTGATCCACCCGCCTCGGCCTCCGAAAGTGCTGGGATGACAGGCGTGAGCCACCGCACCTGGCCCTGACTTATATCTTGTATTCTTTGACTAAGTGCAACTGTTTTATATTCCATATAAGTGAGATCCTGTGGTATCTTTCTCTGTCTGGCTTATTTCAGTTGACGTAGCATCCTCTAGGTTAAGATACGTATACGTTACGCAGACTCCATCTCGACAAAAACCAAAAACAAAATCGGGCCTGTGCGTTGGTGCGTGTGCCTGTGGTCCTAGCTACTCACGAGGCTGTGGTGGGAGGATTGCTTGAGCCCAGGAGTTCAAGACCAGCCTGGGCAACATAGTGAGACCCCATTGCTACAAAAAATTTTTTTTTTTTTTTTGAGACGGAGTCTGGCTCTGTCACCCAGGCTGGAGTGCAGTGGCGCGATCTCGGCTCACTGCAAGCTCCGCCTCCCGGGTTCCCGCCATTCTCCTGCCTCAGCCTCCCGAGTAGCTGGGACTACAGGCGCCCACCACCTCGCCCGGCTAGTTTTTTGTATTTTTTAGTAGAGACGGGGTTTCACCGTGTTAGCCAGGATGATCTCGATTTCCTGACCTCGTGATCCGCCCGTCTCGGCCTCCCAAAGTGCTGGGATTACAGGCTTGAGCCACTGCGCCTGGCCTGCTACAAAAAATTTTAAAAAATTAGCCAGGCGTGGTGGTATCCATCTGTAGACCCAGCCACTAGGGGGGCTGAGGTGAGAGGATCATTTTGACTGGAGAGGTTGAGGCTGCAGGGGCTATGACTTTGCCACTGCACTGCAGCCCAGGTGACAGTGAGACCCTGTCTCAAAAAAATAGATAAAATTATTTATATATATATAAACATATTTTATACAAATGTATTTATATACATAAATATATAAATATTTTATATACTTTTATAATATAAAAATATATTTAATATAATTATTTTTAATATAATCATATATTATATTATATATAATTATATATTATGTATACTATATATAATATTTATATATTATAATATTGTATCATATATAATTAATATGTATAATTACATATATTTAATATATAATTTATATGCATATAATCACACATAATTAATATATAATAGTATTTTTTTTTTTTTTTTTTTGAGACGGAGTCTCGCTCTGTCGCCCAGGCTGGAGTGTAGTGGCCGGATCTCAGCTCACTGCAAGCTCCGCCTCCCGGGTTCGGGCCATTCTCCTGTCTCAGCCTCCCGAGTAGCTGGGACTACAGGCGCCCGCCACCTCGCGCAGCTAGTTTTTTGTATTTTTTAGTAGAGACGGGGTTTCACCGTGTTAGCCAGGATGGTCTCGATCTCCTGACCTAGTGATCCACCCGTCTCGGCCTCCCAAAGTGCTGGGATTACAGGCTTGAGCCACCGTGCCTGGCCTAATTAATATATAGTATTATGTAATTAATATATATTAATATGTATAGTTACATCTATTCATATTTAATACATATATATTATCCATCATATCATAGATTCATATATATAATTCTATATTACATAAATATATATAATTATATTTTATTATAATATATAATCGATTATATATAACTATATATAACAGTCCCTATTATATAAACTATTTTAAGTGTTATATAATCTATAATATAACGTATTGTAACAATATCTATTATAATTATAATGGTGTATAACTACATTACATTAATATTAATTATGACAATCATTACTTAATATTAATTAAAATTAATCATTAAAAATTAACCATTAAATATCAATCGAAATTATGATTTATACTCTATAATAAAATATATTATATGTACATATTACAGTATAATATAATAGAATAGATTAGAAATATATAATATATAAACTATTTGCATAACGTATAATTATGTATAATTAATATATGTGTAATACATAAATTATATATAATTGTAAATATAATTCTATCACGTTACGTTATATAATGTATCATTATGTAGACACGATGTGTGATGTAGATGAGTTTAGCCCATATAGACGCAGATGGTGGATGATGAGTGAAGCCGACGGGTGCCGGCAGACCTCCCACGCTCACCATTCTTTGGCAGGGACGACCGTTAGAATCACCTCTTAGGGTGATTTTGGATCACACCGTTTCTCAGTGTTAGTTGTAGCCAGCATGCTGGGCATAGACCTCTGGGGTCTCCTCCTCCCACGGCATGAACTTCTCTACCCCTGCCCAGGGCCTCCCCCGTCCCCACCGCAGCCCTTGGCTCCCACCCGGCCCCTCTCTGTCCTGGGAGTCTGGTTCTCTGAGCCTCCATGGCTCAGTGTGGTCGTGAAGAAGGAACTGGGAAGGAAAAGTGCTGTCCTGAGTTCTGTGAGCCCCTGGAGCAAATGACCCAACCTGAGCAGGTGCCTGGACGAGCCCCCAGCGAACAGCGGGTGGCTCAGAAAAGTACAGGTGTGCCCAGGGATAATTGTGCTTCCCAGCCGGGCGGCTCTCCCTCTGCCACACGGCCTCAGGAACAGGGGCCTCCTTCTTTCCCAAAGGCCGAGTGGGACCCCGTGTGTGAGGGTGGCCAGAGGCTTCCACATGTGTCCCCCGTCCTCCCCCCGCCCCCGAGACTCACATGGGCTCCCCGCTGTGGATGTATTCCCAGAGCAGCTCCTCAGACAGCTCCGAGAACTTCACCGTCGTTTCCTCGTAGAATTCCGAGACCCTGGTGTGCAGCTGACGGTCTGCAAGGACAGAGCCCTGGGGGTGAGCCTGGACGCCGGCTTGTCACCTCCGTGCCCTGACAGTGGAAAGGCTGTGGAGGTGTGGACTTGAGTGTAGCGCACAGTTCAGATGTGGATGGTTCATGGGGGAAAGGGGTGCGTCTCAGACAAGAAAAGAGAGAAAGGGGCCGGGCGTGGTGGCTCAGGCCTGTAATCCCAGCCCTTTGGGAGGCTGAGGCAGGTGGATCACCTGAGGCCAGGAGTTCGAGACCAGCCTGGCCAACATGGTGAAACCCCGTCTCTACTAAAAATACAAAAATTAGCTGGCCGTGGTGATGGGCGCCTGTAATCCCAGCTACTGAGGCAGAAGAATCGCTTGAACCTGGGAGGCAGAGGTTGCAGTGAGCTGAGATTGTACCACTGCAGTCCAGCCTGTGGGCAACAGAGCGAGACTCTGTCTCAAAAAAAAAAAAAGAAAGAGAGACAAAGCACACGTTTTCCTTTCTCCTGCACACTTCCAAATCGGCTGACAACTTTCCCAGGCAGGCCATAAGCACAAACCCCTCTGGGGGTGGGGGTGGGTAACCGTCCCCCTCCCTCCAGCCCAGGGTCCTGAGAATGTCCCGGGTTCTTCTCTAGGCCTCTGGGGGGGACCCCGATCCCCGGGCCACGGTTACCGTTGCTGGAGCAGTGGACAATGGCGACGCCTGTGAACACGCTGTGCTCTTTCCCACTCAACCTGCAAGACACAACCGGTGACCGTGCTGTGAACCGTGGGAGCTACAAAGCGAGTCTCAAACCAGGGAGCCAGCGAGGTGTCCTTGGTCCTGGCTCCGTCCCCAGTCTCTGCTTCCCGATGGTCCTGCCGTGTGGTCTCCAGGGAAACCTTTACGGAGAGGCCAAGGAAGGCATCACAAATCCCACGAGCCGTGGCCCTGACGGGAGGCCCCAGGCCGGGCAGCCCTCAGCTGGGCCTATGGCGGGCAGGGAGGGGCGCGTCTCTCCCATGTCCTGGGATGGGAGTGAGATGCCAGGCTGTGGGCTCAGGTCCAGGACGCCCAGTGGGAAGGACAGGGCACTGCCAACTTCTCATGGCCCCAACAGTCTGCAGTGGGCGTGAGACACTCTGGGATCGGTGCTGCAGAATCCCAGACAAGGGTGAGCATGGAGGGATGGTGCCTGCTCCCTGCACAGCTCAGAGAGCACAGCTCACACACAGCTCAGAAAGCAGAGCTCAGACAGCACAGCTCACACAACACAGCTCACACAGCACAGCTCACACAGCACAGTTCACACACAGCTCAGAAAGCAGAGCTCAGACAGCACAGCTCACACAACACAGCTCACACAACACAGCTCACACACACAGCTCACACACAGCTCACACAGCACAGCTCAGACAACACAGCTCACACACACGCTCACACAGCACAGCTCACACAACACAGCTCACACAGCACAGCTCACACACACAGCTCACACACACAGCTCACACACAGCTCACACAGCACAGCTCAGACAACACAGCTCACACACACAGCTCACACAGCACAGCTCACACAACACAGCTCACACACACAGCTCACACACACAGCTCACACAGCACAGCTCACACACACAGCTCACACAGCACAGCTCACACACACGGCTCACACACACGGCTCACACAGCACAGCTCACACACACAGCTCACACACACAGCTCACACAACACAGCTCACACACACGGCTCACACAGCACACCTCACACACACAGCTCACACACACAGCTCACACAACACAGCTCACACACACAGCTCACACAACACAGCTCACACACACAGCTCACACACACAGCTCACACACACAGCTCACACAGCACAGCTCACACAGCACGGCTCACACAGCACGGCTCACACACACAGCTCACACAGCACAGCTCACACAACACAGCTCACACACACGGCTCACACAGCACAGCTCACACACACAGCTCACACACACAGCTCACACACACGGCTCACACAGCACGGCGCACACAGCACACCTCACACACACAGCTCACACAGCACACCTCACACAGCTCACACAACACAGCTCACACACACAGCGCACACACACAGCGCACACACACAGCTCACACAACACAGCTCACACACACAGCTCACACACACAGCTCACACAGCACAGCTCACACACACAGCTCACACACACAGCTCACACAACACGGCTCACACAGCACGGCTCACACAGCACAGCTCACACACACAGCTCACACAGCACGGCTCACACAGCACAGCTCACACACACGGCTCACACACACAGCTCACACACACAGCTCACACACACAGCTCACACAGCATGGCTCACACAGCACAGCTCACACACACAGCTCACACACACAGCTCACACACACAGCTCACACACACAGCTCACACAGCACGGCTCACACAGCACGGCTCACACACACGGCTCACACACACAGCTCACACACACAGCTCACACACACGGCTCACACAGCACGGCTCACACACACACACAGCTCACACAACACAGCTCACACAGCACGGCTCACACAGCACAGCTCACACACACAGCTCACACAGCACGGCTCACACAGCACAGCTCACACACACGGCTCACACACACAGCTCACACACACAGCTCACACACACAGCTCACACAGCATGGCTCACACAGCACGGCTCACACACACACGGCTCACACACACAGCTCACACACACAGCTCACACAGCACAGCTCACACAGCATGGCTCACACAGCACGGCTCACACACACGGCTCACACACACAGCTCACACACACAGCTCACACAACACAGCTCACACACACAGCTCACACACACAGCTCACACACACAGCTCTCACACACACAGCACAGCTCACACAACACGGCTCACACAGCACGGCTCACACAACACAGCTCACACACACAGCTCACACAGCACGGCTCACACACACAGCTCACACACACAGCTCACACAACACAGCTCACACAGCACGGCTCACACAGCACAGCTCACACACACAGCTCACACAGCACGGCTCACACAGCACAGCTCACACACACGGCTCACACAGCACACCTCACACACACAGCTCACACACACAGCTCACACAACACAGCTCACACAACACAGCTCACACACACAGCTCACACAGCACAGCTCACACAGCACGGCTCACACAGCACGGCTCACACACACAGCTCACACAGCACAGCTCACACAACACAGCTCACACAGCACAGCTCACACAACACAGCTCACACACACAGCTCACACACACGGCTCACACAGCACAGCTCACACACACAGCTCACACAACACAGCTCACACAGCACGGCTCACACAGCACAGCTCACACACACAGCTCACACAGCACGGCTCACACAGCACAGCTCACACACACGGCTCACACACACAGCTCACACACACGCGGCTCACACACACAGCTCACACACACACAGCTCACACACACAGCTCACACAGCACGGCTCACACACACGGCTCACACACACAGCTCACACACACAGCTCACACACACAGCTCACACAGCACGGCTCACACAGCACAGCTCACACACACGGCTCACACACACAGCTCACACACACACAGCTCACACACACAGCTCACACAGCACGGCTCACACAGCACAGCTCACACACACAGCTCACACACACACAGCTCACACACACAGCTCACACACACGGCTCACACACACAGCTCACACAGCACAGCTCACACACACAGCGCACACACACAGCTCACACACACAGCTCACACACACGGCTCACACAGCACGGCTCACACACACAGCTCACACAACACAGCTCACACACACGGCTCACACAGCACAGCTCACACACACAGCTCACACAGCACGGCTCACACAGCACAGCTCACACACACGGCTCACACACACAGCTCACACACACAGCTCACACACACAGCTCACACAGCATGGCTCACACAGCACGGCTCACACAGCACGGCTCACACACACAGCTCACACACACAGCTCACACACACAGCTCACACAGCACAGCTCACACAGCACAGCTCACACACACAGCTCACACAACACAGCTCACACACACAGCTCACACACACAGCTCACACACACAGCTCACACACACAGCTCACACAGCACGGCTCACACAGCACAGCTCACACACACGGCTCACACACACAGCTCACACACACAGCTCACACACACGGCTCACACAGCACGGCTCACACACACACACACTCACACAACACAGCTCACACAGCACGGCTCACACAGCACAGCTCACACACACAGCTCACACAGCACGGCTCACACAGCACAGCTCACACACACGGCTCACACACACAGCTCACACACACAGCTCACACACACAGCTCACACAGCACGGCTCACACAGCACAGCTCACACACACGGCTCACACACACAGCTCACACACACAGCTCACACACACGGCTCACACAGCACGGCTCACACACACAGCTCACACAACACAGCTCACACAGCACGGCTCACACAGCACGGCTCACACACACAGCTCACACAGCACGGCTCACACAGCACAGCTCACACACACGGCTCACACACACACAGCTCACACACACAGCTCACACACACAGCTCACACAGCACAGCTCACACAGCATGGCTCACACAGCACGGCTCACACACAGCTCACACACACAGCTCACACAGCACAGCTCACACACACAGCGCACACACACGGCTCACACACACGGCTCACACACACAGCTCACACACACAGCTCACACACACAGCTCACACACACAGCTCACACACACGGCTCACACAGCACAGCTCACACACACACGGCTCACACACACAGCTCACACACACAGCTCACACACACACGGCTCACACACACGGCTCACACACACAGCTCACACACACAGCTCACACAGCACAGCTCACACAGCACAGCTCACACACACAGCTCACACAGCACGGCTCACACAGCACAGCTCACACACACGGCTCACACACACAGCTCACACACACAGCTCACACACACAGCTCACACAGCACAGCTCACACAGCACGGCTCACACAGCACGGCTCACACACACAGCTCACACACACACGGCTCACACACACAGCTCACACACACAGCTCACACACACAGCTCACACAACACAGCTCACACACACAGCTCACACAGCACGGCTCACACACACGGCTCACACACACAGCTCACACAGCACAGCTCACACACACAGCGCACACACACGGCTCACACACACGGCTCACACACACAGCTCACACACACGGCTCACACACACAGCTCACACACACAGCTCACACACACAGCTCACACAGCACAGCTCACACACACAGCGCACACACACGGCTCACACACACGGCTCACACACACAGCTCACACACACAGCTCACACACACAGCT
This sequence comes from Macaca thibetana thibetana, assembly GCF_024542745.1. NCBI lineage: Eukaryota > Metazoa > Chordata > Mammalia > Primates > Cercopithecidae > Macaca > Macaca thibetana. The sequence goes on along the minus strand of NC_065599.1, from coordinate 12,134,126 downwards.
CACACACACAGCGCACACAGAGGAGCACAGACAGCACAGCTCCGACGGCAGAGCTGACACATCCACCCTGCTCCCCAGGACACCCGGCCGGATATGCCGGCTACTCTGGCCCAGAACCTGAGACAGCTCCGAGGCCAGCACGGTGCTCACCGGGACAGCATCCTGTAGGCGTCCTGCTTGTCCACCGGCTTCTCCAGAATCAGCCCCCCGACCGTCTGCGAGAGGAAGGGAACGCGGGGAGTGGGTCCCCGCCACCTGAGTCAGGCCCACGCAAGCCCCACGGGGCCATTGGCAGAACTCACTCGTTTTACGGAAATGAAGTGGACACGGCCCGAGAGTCACCGTATCATACAACTACCTGAACGGACCACGTTGCCTTACCGCGACCTGCCTGGTTCCAGAATGTTCTCTTCACCCCAGAAGGAGACCCTGGCCCCAGGAAGCTGTCCCGCCCCAGTGCCCCTCCCCAGATCCTCTTTCTTTCACTGTGCGTTTGCCCGTTGTGGACACGGCGTAGTGATGGAATCCTGCAAGCTGCGGTCCTCTGTGCCTGCTTTCCGTCACCAGGCGTGATGTCCTCAAGCTTCATTCATGTTCCTTGTTCCTTTCCTTTCCTTTCCTTTCCCTTCCCTTCCCTTCCCTTCCCCTCCCCTCCCCTTCCCTTCCCCTCCTCTTCCCCTTCCCTTCCCTTCCTCTTCCCCTTCCCTTCCCCTTCCCTTCCCCTTCCCCTCCCCTCCCCTCCGCTTCCCCTTCCCTTCCCCTCCCCCTTCCCTTCCCTTTCCCCTCCCCTCCCCCTCCCCTTCCCTTCCCCTTCCCCTTCCCTTCCCCTTCCCTTCCCCTTCCCCTTCCCCTTCCCTTCCCCTTCCCTTCCCTTTCCCCTCCCCTTCCCCTTCCCTTCCCTTCCCTTTCCCCTCCCCTCCCCTCCCCTTCCCTTCCCCTTCCCCTTCCCTTCCCCTTCCCTTCCCCTTCCCCTTCCCTTCCCCTTCCCTTCCCTTTCCCCTCCCCTTCCCCTTCCCCTTCCCTTCCCTTCTTCCCCTTCCCTTCCCCTCCCCCTCCCCTTCCCTTCCCTTCCCCTTCCCCTTCCCCTCCCCTTCCCCTTCCCTTCCCTTCCTCTTCCCCTTCCCTTCCCCCCCTTCCCCTCCCCTTCCCTTCCCCTTCCCCTCCCCTCCCCCCCCCCTTCCCTTCCCCCCCCTTCCCCTTCCCTTCCCTTCCTCTTCCCCTTCCCTTCCCCTTCCCTTCCCCTTCCCTTCCCCTTCCCTTCCCCTTCCCCTTCCCTTCCTCTTCCCTCCCCTTCCCTTCCCTTCCCCTTCCCTTCCCCTCCCCTTCCCTTCCCTTCCCCTTCCCCTCCCCTCCCCTTCCCCTTTCCTTCCCATTCCTCTTCCCCTTCCCTTCCCCTTCCCTTCCCCTTCCCTTCCCTTCTCCTTCCCCTCCCCTCCCCTTCCCCTTCCCCTCCCCTCCCCTTCCCCTTTCCTTCCCATTCCCCTTCCCCTTCCCCTTCCCTTCCCCTTCCCTTCCCCTTCCCCTTCCTTTCCCTTCCCTTCCCCTTTCCTTTCCTTTCCTTTCCTTTGAGATGGAGTCTCACTCTTTTGCCCAGGCTGGAGTATAGTGGTGCAGTCTCAGCTCACTGCAACCTCCGCCTCCCAGGTTCAAGTGATTCTCCTGCCTCAGCCTCCCAAGTAGCTGGGATTACAGGTGCCCGCCACTACGTCCAGCTAATTTTCTTTTTTTTTAGAGACAGAGTCTCACTCTGTCGCCCAGGCTGGAGTGCAGTGGCCGGATCTCAGCTCACTGCAAGCTCCGCCTCCCGGGTTCCCGCCATTCTCCTGCCTCAGCCTCCCGAGTAGCTGAGACTACAGGCGCCGCCACCTCGCCCGGCTAGTTTTTAGTATTTTTTGGTAGAGACGGGGTTTCACCGGGTTAGCCAGGATGGTCTTGATCTCCTGACCTCGTGATCCGCCCGCCTCGGCCTCCCAAAGTGCTGGGATTACAGGCGTCAGACACCGCGCCCGGCCAGCCTCGTTCCTGTTCATGGCTGCATAGTATTCCACTGTGTGTGGATGGACCGTGTTGTAATTATCCATTTATCCACTGAAAGGCATGTGGGCTGTTCCTGGCTTTTAGCTGTTGTGAATGGTGCTGCTGTGAACATTTATGTAGAAGTTTTTTGTTGAAGACCTGTTTTGAATCCTTTTGGGTACATACTTAAGAGCAGATGTGTTAGTCTGCTCAGGTCACTATAGCAAAGTCCTTTAACCCGGGTGGCTTAAACTACAGAAATTGATCCTCCCACGGTCGTGGAGGCTGGAAGGGCGAGATCCAGGTGTGGGCAGGGCTGGTTCCTCCTGAGGCCTCTCTCCTGGGCTTGGAGACGCCGTCTTCTCTCTGTGTCCTCACAGGGTCGTCCCTCTGTGTGTGTCTGTGTCCTCATCTCCTCCTCTTATGAGATGTCTCAGTCCATTTCAGGCTGCTGTCACAGAATACCAGAGACTGGGTGGCTTAGAAACAAAAGACATAGGCCGGGCGCGGTGGCTCACAGCTGTAATCGCAGCACTTTGGGAGGCCGAGGCAGGAGTTTGAGACCATCCTGGCTAACACGGTGAAACCCCGTCTCTACTAAAAACACAAAAATTAGCCGGGTGTGGTGGCAGGTGCCTGTGGTCTCAGCTACTCGGGAGGCTGAGGCAGGAGATTTGCTTGAACCCGGGAGACGGAGGTTGCAGTGAGCCGAGATCCCACCACTGCACTCCAGCCTGGGCAACAGAGTGAGACTCTATCTCAAAAAAAAAAAATGGGTCTTTGCCGATGTCATTAAGATGCGGTTGGAAAGGATTAGGGTGGACACTTTATGGGTGGTGGTGTTATAAAAAGGGGAAAGTTTCAGCCGGGCGCGGTGGCTCACGCCTGTCATCCCAGCACTTTGAGAGTCCCAGGCAGGCGGATCACTTGAGGTCAGGAGTTTGAGACCAGCCTGGTCATGATGAAACCCGTCTCTACTAAAAATACAAAAATGAGCTGGGCGTGGTGGCGGGCGCCTGTAATCCCAGATACTCAGGAGGCTGAGCCAGGAGAATCGCTTGAACCCGGGAAGCAGAGGTTGCAGTGAGCCGAGATCACACCACTGCACTCCAGCCTGGGGGACAGAGTGAGATTCTGTCTCAAAAAAAAAAAAAAAAGGCCGGGTGCGGTGGCTCAAGCCTGTAGTCCCAGCACTTTGGGAGGCCGAGACGGGCGGATCACGAGGTCAGGAGATCGAGACCATCCTGGCTAACACGGTGAAACCCCGTCTCTACTAAAAAATACAAAAAACTAGCCGGGCGAGGTGGCGGGCGCCTGTAGTCCCAGCTACTCGGGAGGCTGAGGCAGGAGAATGGCGTAAACCCGGGAGGCGGAGCTTGCAGTGAGCTGAGACCCGGCCACTGCACTCCAGCCTGGGGGACAGAGTGAGATTCTGTCTCAAAAAAAAAAAAAAAGAGGAATGGGTCTTTGCCGATGTAATTAAGATGCGGTTGGACAGGATTAGGGCGGGCACTTTATGAGAGGTGTCGTCATAAGAAGAGGAAAATGTCGGCCGGGCACGGTGGCTCATGCCTATAATCCCAGCACTCTGGGAGGCCGAGGCGGGTGGATCACCTGAGCTCAGGAGTTCGAGACCAGCCTGGCCAACGTGGTGAAACCCCGTCTCTACTAAATATACAAAAATTAGCCGGGCGAGGTGGCAGGTGCCTGTAGTCCCAGCTACTCGGGAGGCTGAGGCAGGAGAATCGCTTGAACCCGGGAGGCGGAGCTTGCAGTGAGCTGAGATCATGCCACTGTGCTCCAGCCTGGGTGACACAGTGAGACTCCGTCTCAAAACCAGAAAAAGAAGAGGAAAATATGGACACTGACACCCAGAGGGGAGAAGGCCACATGGAGATGGAGGCACCGATAGGAACCACGGGACCCATGAGCCAAAGGATACAAGGAGCTGCCGGCAGCCACGAGGAGCTGGAGACGGACCAAGACCAACGTCTCCTCAGTACGTCTGGAAGGAACGAATCCTACAGACACCTTGATTTGTGGCTTCTGGCCTCCAGAACTGTGTACCTTCCTGTGCCTTTTTGTTTTTTTTTTTGGCGGAGTCTTGCTCTTGTCACACAGGCTGCAGAGCAGTGGCGTGATCTCGGCTCACTGCACCCCCCGCCTCCCGGATTGAAGTGATTCTCCTGCCTCAGCCTCCCGAGCGGCTGGGACCACAGGCGCCCGCCACCAAGCCTGGTTAATTTTTTTTTCTATTTTTTTAGTAGAGACGGGGTCTCACCGTGTTAGCCAGGATGGTCTCCATCTCCTGACCTCGTGATCCGCCCGTCTCGGCCTCCCAAAGTGCTGGGATGACAGGCGTGATCATTTTTGTGTTTTTGGTAGAGATGGGGCTTTACCATGTTGGCCAGGCTGATCTCGAAGTCCTGACGTCAGGTGATCCGCCCGCCTCGGCCTCCCAAAGTGCTGGGATGACAGGGGCGAGCGACGGCGCCCGGCCCCTTCCTGTGCCTTTAGGCCCCTTATCTGGTGGCGGTTTGTGATGGAAGTTTCCGGAAGCGAGTCCACCCCTTTCCTCCACAGGCCAGGGTGCTCATACCCAGGAGGCGCTGCTGGCCCCTGGCAAAGGACTGCTGTCTTCAAGGGAACCCGGAACGTCCGGAACAGGCAGAGTCACCCAGCACGTGAAAACCAAGTCGGACGTTAGAAAGGAGGGACCCTGGCCTCACTCACCACGATCGTGTCGGCCCCGATGACCACGTCGGGCGTCCGCAGGTCCTTCTGCAAGAAAGCAAGATTCCGGTTTAGTGGTGACATGCCGTGGGTCTCACAGAGGAGTGTCCACCCCGTTGGTACGGGCGTGAAACAGCAGCACAGGGTGCAAAGCCAGGCCCACTTTGGAAGTTCAGGCTGGGGACGCTCCAAGTCATGAGCAAGGACACGAGTGGGTGTCCCAGCTGGTCCCCCTGTAGGGACTGGAACGTGGGTGAGGCCGGGGCCCCAGGGGCTGCAGGATCAGGGGTCCGGCACTCACAGAGCGTCTCACGGGCACCACGGGAAACACGATGCCTGTTGCGTAAGTTTTTGTTCTTCCAGGTTCTACTTGAGGTTGATCCAGGGGCCCCAAGTTGCCCAGAATTAAGGCCAAAAGACTTTTGACCTGTTCGATGTAATTTCAGAAAAAGGTACTTAGGGCCGGGCGCGGTGGCTCACGCCTGTCATCCCAGCACTTTGGGAGGCTGAGGCGGGTGCATCGCCTGAGGTCAGGAGTTCGAGACCAGCCTGGCCAACACGGTGAAACCCCGTCTCTAAGAAAAATACAAATTTATCAGTCGGGCACCTGTAATCTCAGCTACTCAGAGCCTGAGGCAGAAGAATCTCTGGAACCCAGGAAGTGGAGGTTGCAGTGAGCCGAGATCGCACCGCTGCACTCCAGCCTGGGTGACAGAGCGAGACTCCGTCCCCAACAACAACAACAAAAAAGGCAAGAAAGAAAAAGAAAAAGGTACTTAGGGTGATAAAACAAATCCAGGTTGGAAATTCAGCCGCAGAGCAGCCGGCAGTCACAGGACATCTGAGTGCAGCTTTGACCTTCGTCGCCCCCAGCCCTGGCCTCCCTAAGCTCTGCACTGCCAAAAGCCACAATCAATATTCCTGTCTTCATAGCACTACTCACAACAGCATTCCCTCTAATGGCTTTCTTCCTTTCCTTTTCTCTCTCCTTCCTTCCTTCCCTCCTTCCTTCCTTCCTTCCTTTAATGTCTTCCTTCCTTCCTTCCATCCTTCCTTCCTTTAATGTCTTTCTCCTTCCTTCCTTTAATGTCTTTCTTCCTTCCTTCCTTTCTTCCTTCCATCCTTCCTTCCTTCCTTTAATGTCTTCCTTCCCTTCTTTCTTTCCTTCCTTTAATGTCTTCCTTCCCTTCCTTCCTTCCTTTAATGTCTTCCTCCCCTCCTTCCTTCCTTCCTTTAATGTCTTCCTCCCCTCCTTCCTTTAATGTCTTTCTTCCCTTCCTTCCTTCCTTTAATGTCTTCCTCCCCTCCTTCCTTCCTTCCTTCCTTTAATGTCTTCCTTCCCTTCCTTCCTTCCTTTAATGTCTTCCTCCCCTCCTTCCTTCCTTCCTTCCTTTAATGTCTTCCTTCCCTTCCTTCCTTCCTTTAATGTCTTCCTCCCCTCCTTCCTTCCTTCCTTCCTTTAATGTCTTCCTTCCCTTCCTTCCTTCCTTTAATATCTTCCTCCCCTCCTTCCTTCCTTCCTTTAATGTCTTTCTTCCCTTCCTTCCTTCCTTTAATGTCTTTCTTCCTTCCTTCCCTTCCTTCCTTTCTTTAATGTCTTTCTTCCTTCCTTCCTTCCCTCCCTCCCTCCCTCCTTCCTTCCTTCCTTCCTTCCTTCCTTCCTTCCTTCCTTCCCTCCATCCCTCCCTCCCTCCCTCCTTCCTTCCTTTCTTCCTTCCTTCCTTCCCTCCTTCCCTCCTTCCTTCCTTTGGAGACAGAGTCTCGCTCTGTCACCCAGGCTGGAGGGCAGTGGCGCCATCTCAGCTCACTACAAGCTCCGCCTCCCAGGTTCCCGCCATTCTCCTGCCTCAGCCTCCCGAGTAGCTGGGACTACAGGCACCTGCCACTACCTACAGGCACCCGCCACCAGGCCCAGCCAATTTTTGTATGTGTGTTTTTAGTAGAGACGGGGTTTCACCGTGTTAGCCAGGATGGTCTTGATCTCCTGACCTCGTGATCTGCCCGCCTCGGCCTCACAAAGTGCTGGGATTACAGGTGTGAGCCACCGCGCCCGGCCCTCTAATGTATCTCTTATTATTAAGTGCCATGGCGTATTGTATGGTAACACACATCAACAGGGGAGCTACATTTACTCTATATCCTAAATGATAGTATTACATTCTTTGTAACAGCAAGTTACAACATATAGTAATAGCTGCGTTAATTTTATACATTGTGACTCATATATTAATTGGAGTCATACATTATATAACATATAGTAATGGATAAGCTACATGACTTCTCTATCCTAAATGACGGAGTGTATTAATTATAATAGTGTATTATGGCCGGGCGCGGTGGCTCACACCTGTAATCTCAACACTTTGGGAGGCCAACGCAGGTGGATCACCTGAGGTCAGGAGTTGGAGACCAGCCTGGCCAACATGGTGAAGCTCCACCTCTACTAAAATAATAGTGTATTACATAGTAGCATATAGTAACAGATAAGTGACGTAATTCTACATGATGATCCAATTATGTTAATTGTCATAGTGTATTACATAGTCTCACACAGGAACACATACTAATTCTGTGTATCGCAACACATACTGATAGATGTTAATTCTATATTGTAACTGATATTACTATATTAACTGCAATATTACATTCATAACATAGTAACAGATAAGCTACATGAATCTTAAATCTTAAATGATAGTAGTATATTAATTATAATTGTATATTGCATTGTAGCATATAGGAACGGATAAACTACATAATTCTATATTAGAAATGATGTTACATTAATTGCAATCAGATATTACATAGTGGCACGGTAATAAGCTACATAATTCTATATCATACTATTACAATATATAATACTATTATATTAATTGTAGAATATTACAACACATAGTAATACTGGACATTAATTGTATACCATAAATGATACTATTATATTAATTGCAAGATAATATTATAACACATAGTAATAAACTACATTAATTGTATATCATAAATGACACTATTATATTAATTGCAAGATAAATTATTTTTTATTTTTTGGACACGGAGTCTTGCTCTATCGCCCAGGCGGGAGTGCAGTGGCATGATCTCGGCTCACTGCAACTTCCATCTCCCGGGTTCATGCAATTCTCCTGCCTCAGCCTGCTGAGTAGCTGGGATTACAGGCGTGCACCACCACGCCCAGATAATTTTTGTATTTTCAGTAGAGATGGGATTTCACCATGTTGGCCAGACTGGTGTTGAACTCCTGACCTCAGGTGATCCGCCCGCCTTGGCCTCCCAAAGTGTTGGGATTATAGGCGTGAGCCACCGCGCCTGACCATAAGAGATTAGAATACATAGTAATAGATAAGCTACATTAATTGAATATCATACATGATACTATTCATATCAATTGCAAGAGAATATAACACATAGTAATAATCTACATTAATTCTAGATCATAAATGATGCTGATATCAATTGCAAGAGAATATTAAAACATATAGTAATAGATGAGCTACATTAATTCTATATCATAAATGATACTATGATATCAATTGCAAGAGAATATAACACATAGTAATAATCTACATTAATTCTATATCATAAATGATGCTATATCAATTGCAAGAGAATAACACAGTAACAGATAAGCTACATTAGTTCTATATCATAAATGATACTATGGTATCAACTGCAAGAGAATATAACACATAGTAATAATCTACATTAATACTGTATCATAAATGATGCTATGATATCAACTGCAAGAGAATATAACACATAGTAATAATCTACATTATTCTAGATCATAAATGATGCTATGATATCAATTGCAAGAGAATATAACACATAGTAATAATCTACATTAATTCTGTATCATAAATGATGCTATGATATCAATTGCAAGAGAATATTGTAACATAAATAGATAAGCTACATTAATTCTATATCATAAATGATACTATATCAATTGCAAGAGAATAACATAGTAACAGATAAGCTACATTAATTCTATATCATAAATGATGCTATGATACCAATTGCAAGAGAATATAACACATAGTAATAATCTACATTAATTCTAGATCATAAATGATGCTATGATATCAATTGCAAGAGAATATAACACATAGTAATAATCTACATTAATTCTGTATCATAAATGATGCTATGATATCAATTGCAAGAGAATATTGTAACATAAATAGATAAGCTACATTAATTCTATATCATAAATGATACTATATCAATTGCAAGAGAATAACATAGTAACAGATAAGCTACATTAATTCTATATCATAAATGATGCTATGATACCAATTGCAAGAGAATATAACACATAGTAATAATCTACATTAATTCTAGATCATAAATGATGCTATGATATCAATTGCAAGAGAATATAACACATAGTAATAATCTACATTAATTCTATATCATAAATGATACTGATATCAATTGCAAGAGAATATAACACATAGTAATAATCTACATTAATTCTAGATCATAAATGATGCTATGATATCAATTGCAAGAGAATATAACACATAGTAATAATCTACATTAATTCTGTATCATAAATGATGCTATGATATCAATTGCAAAAGAATATTGTAACATATAGTAATAGATAAGCTACATTAATTCTATATCATAAATGATGCTATATCAATTGCAAGCGAATAACATAGTAACAGATAAGCTACATTAATTCTATATCATAAATGATACTATGATATCAATTGCAAGAGAATATAACACATATAGTAATAATCTACATTAATTCTATATCATAAATGATGCTATATCAATTGCAAGAGAATAACACAGTAACAGATAAGCTACATTAATTCTAGATCATAAATGATGCTATGATATCAATTGCAAGAGAATATAACACATAGTAATAATCTACATTAATTCTAGATCATAAATGATGCTATGATATCAATTGCAAGAGAATATAACACATAGTAATAATCTACATTAATTCTATATCATAAATGATGCTATGATATCAATTGCAAGAGAATATAACACATATAGTAATAATCTACATTAATTCTATATCATAAATGATGCTATATCAATTGCAAGAGAATAACATAGTAACAGATAAGCTACATTAATTCTATATCATAAATGATACTATGATATCAATTGCAAGAGAATATAACACATATAGTAATAATCTACATTAATTCTGTATCATAAATGATGCTACATCAATTGCAAGAGAATAACATAGTAACAGATAAGCTACATTAATTCTAGATCATAAATGATACTATGATATCAATTGCAAGAGAATATAACACATATAGTAATAATCTACATTAATTCTGTATCATAAATGATGCTACATCAATTGCAAGAGAATAACATAGTAAGAGATAAGCTACATTAATTCTATATCATAAATGATACTATGATATCAATTGCAAGAGAATATAACACATATAGTAATAATCTATATTAATTCTGTATCATAAATGATGCTACATCAATTGCAAGAGAATAACATAGTAAGAGATAAGCTACATTAATTCTATATCATAAATGATACTATGATATCAATTGCAAGAGAATATAACACATATAGTAATAATCTACATTAATTCTATATCATAAATGATGCTACATCAATTGCAAGAGAATAACATAGTAACAGATAAGGTACATTAATTCTATATCATAAATGATACTATGATATCAATTGCAAGAGAATATAACACATATAGTAATAATCTACATTAATTCTGTATCATAAATGATGCTACATCAATTGCAAGAGAATAACATAGTAACAGATAAGGTACATTAATTCTATATCATAAATGATACTATGATATCAATTGCAAGAGAATATAACACATATAGTAATAATCTACATTAATTCTGTATCATAAATGATGCTACATCAATTGCAAGAGAATAACATAGTAACAGATAAGCTACATTAATTCTAGATCATAAATGATACTATGATATCAATTGCAAGAGAATATAACACATATAGTAATAATCTACATTAATTCTGTATCATAAATGATGCTACATCAATTGCAAGAGAATAACATAGTAACAGATAAGGTACATTAATTCTATATCATAAATGATACTATGATATCAATTGCAAGAGAATATAACACATATAGTAATAATCTACATTAATTCTGTATCATAAATGATGCTACATCAATTGCAAGAAAATAACAGTAGCAGATAAGGTACATTAATTCTATATCATAAATGATACTATGATATCAATTGCAAGAGAATGTAACACATATAGTAATAATCTACATTAATTCTGTATCATAAATGATACTATTATCTAAGTAACTATTAGGTTACTTGCAACAGCGCATTACATTGTAACATAGTAATAGCTCAGCTGTGGCACCAACTGTATCTTGTGAATGACACTTATTTGTATCATGGATATTTAGCACCTGCAAATCCCCTCGTCAGAGCGAAGGAATTTTCATGGGGGCAGAAGGGCAGGGGGCCCCTTGCCTGGTGCATCCGGGTGGCCACCTCCAAGGCCTTCTGCTTGGCGGTCTCCATGGCGTACTCGTACGGAGTGGCGAAGGAGGCTTTGTCCAGCTTCTCTTTAAACCTGGAGGGGACCACCTCAAACCTCAGACCCTGCAACAGAAGAAAAAGGGGTCAGGAGGGTCAACGAAAGAGCCTAAGAAAACGGAACGGAACGGAACGTGCAAGATTGGCAGGAGATGTTGGCTACACGCCCCGATCTTCTCCTCCATCCACCGAACCTTCCCTGAGTGTGGCCGGGGAGTCGGAAACTCACCAGAGCTTTCCCTAAGTGTGGTTAGGGGCCTTCAGGGACTGACCGGGGGCCTTCCTGGCTCTCGACGGAAGACATTGGCAAAGGAAGAAGCCAGGAACGAAGAGGCCAGCGGGGAGCGATTGACTCAGGCCCTGAACGCATGAGTCAATGGTGGCAGAGGGTTCCCGGAGCCCTGATGGTTGGGGTAAAACCATCCTGCCCACAGGAAGTTCAGGAAAAATGCCAGCAGTGATGGCTGCGGGAAAGGAAGCAATGATGGCTCTGAGTCAATCCCTGGTACCCAGGAAGAGACAACAGCGTCCCTGGGGAGGCCTGGTCTGAGAGGTAGTGATCCCCGCAGAGACTGTGGGGTCAGGAATGATGGTGGTAAATGTCCCCAGTGGGGGTGCCCCTGGCTGTCACAACCTGCCAGGGCTCAGGGAACTCCGCATCTCCCCCTCTGACAGACAAGCATCGTCATCTTGGACACACACCCCCATGTTGGACACACACCGTCATCTTGGACAGACACCGCCATCGTGGACAGACACCCCCATCTGGGACAGACACCGCCATCTTGGACACACCCCATCATCTTGGACATACACCGTCATCGTGGACACACACCCCCATCGTGGACACACACCGCCATCGTGGACACACACCGCCATCGTGGACACACACCGCCATCGTGGACACACACCGCCATAGTGGACAGACACCGCCATCTTGGACACACACCGCCATCTTGGACACACACCGCCATCGTGGACACACACCGCCATCGTGGACACACACCGCCATCGTGGACACACACCGCCATCGTGGACACACACCGCCATCGTGGACAGACACCACCATCTTGGACACACACGGTCAACTTGGACACATACTGCCATCTTGGACGCATACCGCCATCTTGGACACACACCGCCATCTTGGACATGCACGGCCAACTTGGACACATATCACCATCTTGGACACATACTGCCAACTTGGACACGCACGGCCAACTTGGACACGCACGGCCATCTTGGACACGCACGGCCATCTTGGGCACTTACCACCATCTTGGACAAGTGCCACCATTTTAAGTTCCCTTGATTAAAAACCGCCTAAAACCAGCCCCAAATCATGAGCCTCATGGCTAATGTCAGCATGACCAGAAACAGTCAAACCCTGAAATAAACCACCGTGACCAGAAACATCCCAAGGCCAAGATAAGCTCTCCTCAGACCAGAGACATTCCAACCCATCAGTCAACTTTGCCTCACACAGAAACATTCCGAGCCCGCCATAGGCTTCCCTTCCTAAACCCTTAAGTACCCTCAGTCTGTAAGAGAACGCTCCCGACCGAACGCCGCCGGAAGCCCCCCTCAGGCTTATTCTCCAAAATAAATCTGTCTTTGACTGTGAAGCTGCTTTTCTTGTTTCATCTTTCTTCAACTCTTACACCCTCCTCAGCCCTCCTCACCTCTTGAAGGCGTACCCAGATCCTGGCCCCAACGCCCATCCTGGTCTTCAGGGCACCAGTCACCAAGCCCTGGACCTGCCCCGCAGACCTCAACCCCAGATCACGTAGACTCCTGCCTTATGCCCCGTCACCCCCCATCATGGAGACCCATGCCTTCTGTAAGGCACCCAGACCATTCTCATCCCCGTCACTAGGCCCAGGCACGTGGGGTCCCCTCTCCCAGGTACCAGACCTCCTGTCCTTAGTTCCCAAGAGCAGACTCCTGCCCACTGCTCTATCCATAGGCAACCAGTAACTACCCCACCATCACTAATAACTTTTCTGCCATCACCAGTAACTACTCCCCACCACCAGTAACTACCCCCATCACCAGTAACTACCCCCATCACCAGTAACTACCCCATCACCAGTAACTAACCCCCATCACCAGTAACTACCCCCATCAACAGTAACTACCCCCATCACCACCAGTAACTATCCCCATCACCAGTAGCTAACCCCCATCACCAGTAGCTAACCCCCATCACCAGTAGCTAACCCCTATCGCCAGTAACTACCCCACATCACCAGTAACTACCCCGCATCACCAGTAACTATCCCTCATCACCAGTAACTGCCCTCCATCACCAGTGAGGGTAGTACCCCCCATCACCAGTAACTACCCCCCATCACCAGTAACTACCCCCCATCACCAGTAACTACCCCACATCACCAGTAACTACCCCCCATCACCAGTAACTACCCCCATCACCAGTAACTACCCCCCATCACCAGTAACTACCCCCCATCACCAGTAACTACCCCCATCACCAGTAACTACTCCCATCACCAGTAACTATCCCCATCACCAGTAACTACCCCCATCACCAGTAACTACCCCCATCACCAGTAACTACCCCCCATCACCAGTAACTACCCCCATCACCAGTAACTATCCCCATCACCAGTAACTATCCCCATCACCAGTAACTATCCCCCATCACCAGTTACTACCCCCCATCACCAGTGAGGATAGTACCTCCCATCACCAGTAACTACCGCCCATCACCAGTAACTATCCCATATCACCAGTAACTATCCCACATCACCAGTAACCATTCCCCCATCAACAGTAACTACCCCCATCGCCAGTAACTACCCCCCATCACCAGTAACTATCCCATATCACCAGTAACCATCTCCCCATCACCAGTAACTACCCCCATCACCAGTAACTGTCCCCCATCACCAGTAACTACCCCCATCACCAGTAACTATCCCCATCACCAGTAACTATCCCATATCACCAGTAACCATCTCCCCATCACCAGTAACTACCCCCATCACCAGTAACTGTCCCCCATCACCAGTAACTACCCCCATCATCAGTAACTACCCCCATCACCAGTAACTGTCCCCCATCACCAGTAACTATCCCCATCACCAGTAACTACCCCCCATCACCAATAACTACCCCCCATCACCAGTAACTAACCCCCATCACCAGTAACTATATCCCATCACCAGTAACCATCCCCCCATCACCAGTAACCATCCCCCCATCAACAGTAACTATCTCCCATCACCAGTAACTATCCCACATCACCTATAACTATCCCCCATCACCAGTAACTACCCCCATCACCAGTAACTATCCCTTCATCACTAGACCCTCTCCTCCATGTCATTAGGGCTCCAGAGAGAGGCAGACACCCACTGCCTAGGCCCACTACCACCCGCAATAAGATCCCCACGGGGGCACCAGGAAACACTTCCCACACCCCAACTACGAAGCCCAACCTTCAGTCACAGGGCTCACTCCATCCCTAGAAGTCCTGGATCACTCACCTCCCCAATCCCCAGGGGTCCCAGGTCACTCCCCTCCCCCATCCCTAGGGAGTCCCGGGTCACTCTCCCTTCCCCCATCCCTAGGGGGTCCTGGGTCACTGTGCCCTCCCCATTCCTAGGGGGTCCTGGGTCACTCTGCTCTCCCTCATCACTAGGGGGGTCCTGGGTTAGTCTCCCCATCCCCATCCCTAGGGGTCCTGGGTCACGCTCCCCTTCCCCATCCCTAGGGGTCCTGGGTCACACTGCCCTCCCCATTCCTAGGGGTCCCAGGTTACTGTCCCCAACCCCATGCCTAGGGCTCCTAGGTCACTCTCCCCTTCCACATCCCTAGGGGTCCCAGGTTAGTCTCCCCACCACCATCCCTAGGGGTCCTGGGTCACTCTGCCCTCCCCATTCCTAGGGGGGTCCTGGGTTAGTCTCCCCATCCCCATCCCTAGGGGTCCTGGGTCACGCTCCCCTTCCCCATCCCTAGGGGTCCTGGGTCACACTGCCCTCCCCATTCCTAGGGGTCCCAGGTTACTGTCCCCAACCCCATGCCTAGGGCTCCTAGGTCACTCTCCCCTTCCCCATCCCTAGGGGTCCCGGGTTAGTCTCCCCACCACCATCCCTAGGGGTCCTGGGTCACTCTGCCCTTCCCATTCCTAGGGGTCCCAGGTTACTCTCCCCAACCCCATGCCTAGGGGCTCCTAGGTCACTCTTCCCAACCCCATGCCTAGGGGTCCTGGGTCACTCTTCCCAACCCCATCCCTAGGGGGTCCCGGGTTAGTCTCCCCACCACCATCCCTAGGGGTCCTGGGTGACTCTGCCCTCCCCATCTCTAGGGGTCCTGGGTGACTCTGCCCTCCCCATCTCTAGGGGTCCTGGGTGACTCTGCCCTCCCCATCCCTGGGGATCCTGGGTCACTCTTCCCTCCCCCATTCCTAGGGGTCTTGGGTTACTCTCCCCTCCCCCACCCCTAGGGGCTCCTGGGTGACTCAGCCCTCCCCAACCCTAGGGTCCCGGGTTACTCTCCCCGTCCCCATCCCTGGGGGTTCTGGGTCAGTCTGCCCTCCCCATTCCTAGGGGTCCGGGATCACTCTCCCCAACCCCATCCCTAAGGGTCCTGGGTTACTCCCCTCACCCCCAACCCTGGGGGTCCCGCGTCACTCTGCCCTCCAAATTCCTAGGGGTCCTGGGTTACTCTCCCCCACTCCCCCATCCCTAGGGGTCCCGGGTTACTCTCCCCTCCCACATCCCTGGGGGTCCCAGGTCACTCTACACTCCCCATTCCTAGGGGCCTGGGTTACTCTCCCCTCCCCCATCCCTGGGGGCTCCTGGGTGACTCAGCCCTCCCCATCCCTAGGGGTCCCGGCTTACTCTCCCCTCCCACATCCCTGGGGGTCCCAGGTCACTCTGCCCTCCCCATTCCTAGGGGCCTGGGTGACTCTCCCCTCCCCCGTCCCTAGGGGCTCCTGGGTGACTCAGCCCTCCCCAACCCTAGGGGTCCCGGGTTACTCTCCGCGTCCCCATCCATGGGGGTCCAGGGTCAGACTGCTCTCCCCACCCCTAGGGGCTCCTGGGTGACTCAGCCCTCCCCATTCCTAGGGGTCCCGGGTTACTCTCCCCGTCCCCATCCATGGGGGTCCAGGGTCAGACTGCTCTCCCCACCCCTAGGGGTCCTCGGTCACTCTACCCTCCCCATTCCTAGGGGTCCCGAGTTACTCTCTCCTTCCCCATCCCTAAGGGGTCGCAGGTCACTCCCCACCCCCATCCCTCGGGGGTCCCGGGTTACTCTCCCCTCCCCCATCCCTGGAGCTTCCGGGTCACTCTCCCCAACAGCATCCCTGGGGGTCCCGGGTCACTCTGCCCTCCCCCATCCCTCAGGGTCTCGGGTCACTCTCCCGTCCCTACCCCTCGGGTTCCTGGGTCTCTGGGCCCTCCTGGGTTCAGCCCCTCCGCCCCCTGCCCCCTGCCCCGCCCAGGCCCAGGCCGCACCGCGTTGCTGAGGATCTCCTGACGGCGCGGGGAGGCGCTGGCCAGCACCACGCGCTTGTGCAGCAGCTTCCCGATCACCGGGCACAGCACCATGGCGCCCACGCCGGGAGCCGGGAGTCCGCGGAGCTGAGCCCAGAGCCCGCGGTGAGCGCAGCTGCAAAAAACGGCGGCCAGAGTCCCGCCTCCGCGAGGCCACGCCCCGCCCGCCTCCGCGAGGCCACGCCCCGTCCAGGTCTTCATTGCCTTCCTCGCCAGGCCTCGCCCACTCCAAGCCTCCATTGGCTTCCCCGTGAGGCCACGCCCAGTCCATGCCTTCATTGGCCTCCCCGCGATGCCCCGCCCCGGCCTCGCCGTCGTTGCCCTCCCCTTCAGGCCACGCCCACTCCACGCCTCCATTGGCCTCCCTGTGAGGCCACGCCCAGTCCATGCCTTCATTGGCCTCCCCGCGATGCCCCGCCCCGGCCTCGCCGTCGTTGCCCTCCCCTCCAGGCCACGCCCACCCCACGCCTCCATTGGTCTCCCCGTGAGGCCACGCCCAGGCCACACCCCCGCCCGACTCCCCTCGGGCACCGCCCCGGCCTCGCAGTGAAGCACCGCCCCCAGCTCCGCCTCCCGGGCCCTGTCCCCGCCCCTGGCGCTCGCCCCGCCCCTCCCCGCCCCGCCCGCAGCGCCAAGACTGACAATCCCGCAGGACGCGCCAGCAGCTGGGGGTCCCCCAGGGAGGAAAGGCCGGAGTGGATTCCTGGGGTTCCTTGCAGGCGCGGCGTGGGGAGTGGAAATGCTGGGGTTCCCGCGGCTGCGGTTGTGAGCAGCGGTGGGGGGTGGGGTGTTCTTACCCGAAAGTGGGGGGGCCAGGCTCAGAGATGGGGGTCTTGTGGGCGCCGTCTTGGGGAACGTAGAGATCGGGGGTTCCCCGCGGGGCCGGCGGGAGGGGCGTGGAGACGGGGTGTCCACGGGCCTGGTGGGAGGGGCGTGGATATGGGGTCCCCGCGGGCCTGGTGGGAGGGGCGTGGATATGGGGCTGTCCACGGGCCTGGTGGGAGGGGCGTGGATATGGGGTCCCCGCGGGCCTGGTGGGAGGGGCGTGGAGATGAGGGTCCCCGCGGGCCTGGTGGGAGGGGCGTGGATATGGGGCTGTCCACGGGCCTGGTGGGAGGGGCGTGGATATGGGGTCCCCGCGGGCCTGGTGGGAGGGGCGTGGATATGGGGCTGTCCACGGGTCTGGTGGGAGGGGCGAGGAGATGGGGGGGTCCCTCCAGGACCGGTGGGAGGGGCATGGATATGGGGCTGTCCACGGACCTGGTGGGAGGGGTGTGGAGACGTCGGGGGGCCCTCCAGGACCGGTGGGAGGCGTGTGGGGATGGGGTCTCCGCGGGCCTGGTGGGAGGGGCGTGGATATGAGGGTCCCCGCGGGCCTGGTGGGAATGGCGTGGAGAAGGGGACCCCTCCAGGACCGGTGGGAGGGGCGTGGAGATGGGGTCCCCGTGGGGATGGTGGGAGGGGTTTGGAGATGAGGGTCCCCGCGAGAATGCTGGGAGGGGTATGGAGATGGGGTCCCCACGGGCCTGGTGGGAGGGGCGTGGATATGGGGCCGTCCGCGGGCCTGGTAGGAGGGACGTGGAGACGGGGTTGTCCACGGGCCTGGTGGGAGGGGCGTGGAGATGGGGTCCCTGCGGGCCTGGTGGGAGGGGCGTGGAGATGAGGGGGTCCCTCCAGGACGGGTGGGAGGGGCGTGGAGATGGGGTCCCCGCGGGCGTGGTGGGAGGGACGTGGATATGGGGGTCCCCGCGGGACTGGTGGGAATGGCGAGAAGGGGGCCCCTCCATGACCGGTGGGAGGGGCATGGAGATGGGGTCCCCGCGGGGATGGCGGGAGGGGCGTGGAGATGGGGTCCCCGTGGGGATGGTGGGAGAGCTTTGGAGATGAGGGTCCCCGCGAGAATGCTGGGAAGGGTATGGAGATGGGGGTCCCCGCGGGCTGGGTGGGAGGGGTGTGGAAGAAGGTGGGGGTCCTTGTGGGAGGGGCGTGGACATTGGGGATCCGCGCGCCTGGTGATGGGCGCGGCGTGGGGACCCCCTGTGGGCTCAGGGGTGGGACCAGAGCGGGCGCTGCGAGGTCAGGGACGCCCTGGTGGTCTCGGCTGCACCTTCCCTCCCTAAACGGACCCCACCTCCAGGCAGCTGGTCCCTTGCGCGCCGCAGGCTGCAGGGGGCGCGCGTGAGCTGTGCCTGGATTTTTCTTAACCCGCCCCCACCCAGAGCCCAGCCGCACCTGCTCCACATAAACCCAACGTGGCCTGGAGACTCCGGGTACTGTTTCCCCAGCCTTTTGTGACTCAGAAGATTTTACAATAAAATGTCAAAAATAATCATACACCCAGATCACATGCCAGCGATGTGTAGATACAGAGAACGGAATCCCACAGTTACTTTTGTTCACTGTGGAACGACGTCTGAGGGTGTCCAATACATTATGGAGAAAACGGAAAACAGAGAAGTTACAGAATAGTCAAATAAACGGGAGGAAAAAATAAAACACCTAAACCACGTGATGTCTGATTTGCAATATTGTGAGTTTTGAAAAAAAAATTAAAAATAACAGCAGCATACAGATTCATATTTCATATTTTTGGAGAAGTAACTTTTCTTCGTTTTGAAGCAACAGAGGGAATCACAACTTTACAAACTGTACTGCATATAACATAAACTCCATGCAAGTGAAGCTGTTTTCGTCCTTCCTTCCTTTCTTTTCTTTCTTTCCTTTCTTTTCTCTTTTCTTTTCTTTTCTTTCTTTCTTTTCTTTTCTTTTCTTCCTTTCTTTCTTTCTTCCTTTCTTTCTTCCTTCCTTCCTTCCTTCCTTCCTTCCTTCCTTCCTTCCTTTCTTTCTTTCTTTCTTTCTTTTCTTTTCTTTTCTTTTCTTTTCTTTTCTTTTCTTTTCTTTCTTTTTTTGAGATGCAGTCTCACTCTGTCACCCAGGCTGGAGCACAATGGTATGATCTCGGCTCACTGCAACCTCCGCCTCCCAGGTTCAAGCGATTCTCCTCCCTCAGCCTCCAGAGGAGCTAGGATTACAGGCACCTGCCATCACACCTGGCTAATTTTTGCATTTTTAGTAGAGATGGGGTTTCGCCGTGTTGACCAGGCTGGTCTCGAACTCCTGACCTCAGGTGATCCACCCACCTCAGCCTCCCAAAGTGCTGGGATTACAGGTGTGAGCCACTGGGCCCAGCCGCGGGTGAGATATTAAATCATAAAGAAAAATAGCAAAGGAAGGCCGGGTGTGGTGGCTCATGCCTATAATCCCAGCACTTTGGGAAGCAGATAAATCACGAACTCAGGAGATCGAGACCATCCTGGCTAACACGGTGAAACCCCGTCTCTACTGAAAAATACAAAAAATTAGCCGGGCGAGGTGGCGGCACCTGTAGTCCCAGCTACTCGGGAGGCTGAGGCAGGAGAATGGCCTGAACCCAGGAGGCGGAGCTTGCAGTGAGCCGGGATCGCACCACTGCACTCCAGCCTGGGCGGCAGAGCAAGATTTCATCTCAAAAAAAAAAAAAAAAAAAAAAAAAGAAAAAGAAAAGGAAAAATAGCAAAGAAAATTATAGCAATTATCTATGGAAGATGAAGTGAACGCTGCCACTTCCTGAACAGGTACAGGCAAAGCTGAAGGGTTCAGTGACCTACAGTGGGGGTTACTGGTAACCGTCACTGAAAACCCTGGAACTTAAAACAGCAAAAGTCAATTGCATTACAGCCTTGCAGGCCAGAAATCTGAAATCAAGGCATAGGCAGGGCCACGCTCCCTCTGATGCCTCTAGGGGAGGATCCTTCCTGCCTCTCCCAGCTCCTGGGGTCTCCAGGCGTCCCTGGGCTTGTGGCCGCATCACTCCAGTCTCTGCGTCCGTCTCCACGTGGCCTTCTCCTCTGTGTCTGTGTCTCCTCTTCTGTCTCTTAGAAGGACACTTGTCATTGGACTTAGGGTCTACCTTAATCCAGCATGATATCTTGAAACCATGAACTAATTGCACATGTAAGAACCCTATTTCCAAATAAGGTGCTATTCACCTGGTAGACAAGTCGATGGGGAGACACGGATCCCCCCAGTCCCCCATACCAGCGTTCCAGAAGGGGTGCCAGCTAACCAGAGATGGGGTCCAGCAGCCTGTAAGTTCTCCGTTATGGCCACAGCATTGAAACCCCACCAGGCAGAGATTTAACTGCTCAAAAGCCCTGACTACTGCAGCCCTCCTGCTCTCAATGTGCCCTTCAGAATTTCCTTTGCTTTTTTTTTTTAAGACTGACTCTTGCCCTGTTGCTCAGACTGGAGCGCAGTGGCACGATCTCGGCTCACTGCAACCTCTGCCTCCCAGGTTCAAGCGATTCTCCTGCCTCAGCCTCCTGAGTATCTGGGACTACAGGTGCCCGCCACCACACCCGGCTAATTTTTTGTATCTTTTAGTAGAGATGGGGTTTCTCTATGTTGGCCAGGCTGGTCTCAAACTCCCGACCTCAGGTGATCCACCCACTTTGGCCTTCCCAAGTGCTGGGATTACAGGCGTGAGCCACCATGCCCGGCCAATGCCTGTTTTTTTTTTTTTTGTTTCTTTGTTTTTGAGACAGAGTCTCGCTCTGTCCCCCAGGCTGGAGTGCAGTGGCGCGATCTCAGCTCACTGCAAGCTCCTCCTCCTGGGTTCACGCCATTCTCCTGCCTCAGCCTCCTGAGTAGCTGGGACTACAGGCGCCTGCCACCACGCCCCGCTAATTTTTTTGTATTATTATTATTTTTTTAGTAGAGATGGGGTTTCACCACATTGGTTAGGCTGGTCTCGAACTCCTGACCTCAGGTGATCTGCCCGCCTTGGCCTCCCAAAGTGCTGGGATTACAGGCATGAGCCACCGCACCCGGCCAATGCCTGTTTTTTGTTTGTTGTTGTTGTTTATTTGTTTTGTTTTTTGTTTTTTTTTCTAAGACAGAATCTCACTCTGTCGCCCAGGCTGGAGTGCAGTGGTGCAATCTCGGCTCACTGCAAGCTCCACCTCCAGGGTTCACGCCATTCTCCTGCCTCAGCCTCCTGAGTAGCTGGGACTACAGGTGCCTGCTACCTCGCCCAGCTACTTTTTTGTAATTTTTTTTTTTCTTTTAGTAGAGACAGGGTTTCACCATGTTGGTCAGGCTGGTCTCGAACTCCTGACCTCAGGTGATCTGCCTGCCTCGGCCTCCCAAAGTGGTGCGATTACAGGCGTGAGCCACTGTGCCCGGCCAAATGCCTGTTGTGTCTAAGCCAGCCAGTCTATGGTATTCTGTGATAGCAGCCTGCAATGGACTAAGACATCCCATAAGAAGAGGAGATGAGGACACAGACACACACAGAGGGACGAGCCTGTGAGGACACAAGGAGAAGACGGCGTCTCCAAGCCCAGGAGAGAGGCCTCAGGAGGAACCAGCCGTGCCCACACTTTGACCTCAGACCTCCAGCCTCCAGGACTGTGGGAGAATCAATGTTTGTTGTCTAAGCTGTACAGCGTACAGAACTTTGCTATGGCAACCCCGGCAAACTCAGACACCCCATCCCGCCAGGCCGGGCTTCTCTCCTTAATGTCCTGTTTTGCATTGAGCCAGCATCGCATAGTCTGATGTTCAAAGATTCTCAAATGTGTGCCGGTTTGTAGGTTGTGTGTAATTCAGTTGCCAAGAACTGAGGAGATCCTACCGTCCAGGAAACACCTGGCAATGTCTGAAGATATGTTTGGCTGTCATGTCTGGGTGTGTGCAGTGTGGGGGTGCTGCTCCCATCTGGTGGGCAGAGCCCAGGGCCACTGCTCAACATCCTACAGTGCCTGGGACGGCCCCACCGCAGAGAGCCCTCCAGCCCCAAATGTCAGCTGTGCTGAGGTGGAGAAACCCTGAGTTAGCATGCGAGGGTTTGTCTATCTATCATCTATCTATGTGTCTATGTTGTCCATCATTTATCCAGCTATTCATCTATCATGTATCCATCTATCTTGTCTGCGGATCTATCTATCACCCTTCCATCTATTTAGCCATGATATCTATCTATCTATCCATCCATCTATGGATCTATGTATGTATGTATTTATCTATCTATCATCTATGTTTGTATGTTTGTATCTGTCTATCGATCATCTATGTATCCATCTATGTATGTATGTATCTATCAATCGTCTATCTATCCATGTATATATCTGTCTATCATCTATCTATCCATCTATGTATGTATGTATCTATCAATCGTCTATCTATCCATGTATATATCTGTCTATCATCTATCTATCCATCTATGTATGTATGTATCTATCAATCGTCTATCTATCCATGTATATATCTGTCTATCATCTATCTATCCATCTATGTATGTATGTATCTATCAATCGTCTATCTATCCATGTATATATCTGTCTATCATCTATCTATCCATCTATGTATGTATGTATCTATCAATCGTCTATCTATCCATGTATATATCTATCATCTATCTATCCATCTATGTATGTATGTATCTATCAATCGTCTATCTATCCATGTATATATCTGTCTATCATCTATCTATCCATCTATGTATGTATGTATCTATCAATCGTCTATCTATCCATGTATATATCTGTCTATCATCTATCTATCCATCTATGTATGTATGTATCTGTCTATCATCTCTGTATCTATCCATCTATCATCTATCTATCCATCTATATATGTATGTATCTATCATCTATGTATCTATCTATCCATCTATGTATATATATATCTGTCTATCCATCATCTATCTATTCTTCCTACCTGTCATCTATCTATTGTATCTACCTACCTACCTCATCTGTCATCTATCCCCCCACTTATGTTGTCTATGTATCTATTATCCATCTGTGTATCCATTATCTACCTGCATCTATCTAGCTATCATCTATTATCTATCTATCCATCCATTCTGTTTATCTATGTATCCATCTATCTATCATCTGTATAACTATCATCTATCTATCTATCTATCTATCTATCTATCTATCTTCTATCCATCTATTCACCTTTCTATCTTTCCATCATCAATGTATTATCTATCTATCTACCTATCTTCTATCCATCTATCTTTCCATTATCAATCTGTTGTCTATCTATCCATCTATCCATCATCTAGACTTTCATCTATCATCTATCAATCTATCATCTACCTTTCATCTATGTATCTATGTATGTATGTATGTATCTATCTATCTCCTATCATCCATTTATCAATCTGTCATCTATCTACCCATGTATGCATCTATCTATCCATCTATTATCTATCCACGTATCTATCCATTTGTCTATTTTTTTTTTTTTTTTGAGACAGAGTCTTGTTCTGTCACCCAGGCTGGAGTGCAGTGACGTGATCTCAGCTCACTACAACCTCCGCCTCCCAGGTTCAAGCGATTCTCCTGCCTCAGCCTCCCGAGTAGCTGGGATTACAGGTGCCCGACACCACGCCTGGTAATTTTGTATTTTTAGTAGAGACGGGGTTTCACCTTGTTGGCCAGGATGGTCTTGAATTCTGGACCTCAGGTGATCTGCCTACCTCGGCCTCCCAAAGTGCTGGAATTACAGGTGTGAGCCACTGCGCCCAGTCTTAAACTCTTTTATCTATCAATCTATCTATCTATCTATCTATCTATCTATCTATCTATCTATCTATCTATCTATCTATCTGTCTGTCTGTCTATCATCTATCTATATCTATCTACCTACTGTCTATGTATTATCTATCTATCTATCTGTATCTATCTACCATCTATCTATCTATCATCTATCTATCTGTATCTATCTACCTACTATCTATCTATCTATCTGTGTATGTATGTATCTATCTATCATCTATCTATCTGTATCTATCTACCTACTATCTATCTATCTATCTATCTATCTGTCTGTCTGTCTATCATCTATCTATATCTATCTACCTACTGTCTATCTATTATCTATCTATCTATCTGTATCTATCTACCTACTATCTATCTATCTATCTATCTATCTGTCTGTCTGTCTGTCTGTCTATCTATCTATATCTATCTACCTACTGTCTATCTATTATCTATCTATCTATCTGTATCTATCTACCTACTATCTATCTATCTATCTATCTATCTATCTATCATCTATCTATCTATCTATCTATCTATCTATCTGTCTGTCTGTCTATCATCTATCTATATCTATCTACCTACTGTCTATCTATTATCTATCTATCTGTATCTATCTACCTACTATCTATCTATCTATCATCTATCTATCTATCTATCTGTCTGTCTATCATCTATCTATATCTATCTACCTACTGTCTATCTATTATCTATCTATCTATCTATCTATCTATATCTATCTACCTACTATCTATCTATCATCTATCTATCTGTATCTATCTACCTACTATCTATCTATCTATCTATCTATCTATCTATCTATCTATCTATCTATCTGTGTATGTATCTATCTATCTATCTATCATCTATCTGTCTATATCTATCTACTATCTATCATTTATCTGTATCTATCTACCTACTATCTATCATCTGTCTATCATCTATCTATCTGTATCTACCTACTATCTATGTATCATCTATCTATCTATGTCTCTATCATCTATCTATCTGTATCTATCTACCTACTATCTATCTATCTATCTATCTATCTATCTATCTATCTATCTATCTATCTATCTATCTATCATCTATCTATCTATCTGTATCTATCATCTATCTATCTACATCTATCTATCTCTACCTACTATCTATCTATCAATCTATCAATCATCTATCTCTACCTACTATCTATCTATCTATCTATCTATCTATCTATCTATCTATCTATGTATCTATCTATCTATCTATGCTATTAGTCCTGTCCCTCTAGAGAACCCTGAGTAAAGCAATGGCGTTTTGTTTTTGTTTTTGTTTGTTTGTTTTCCAGCAGGATAAACGGACCAAGACAGGGAGCCTGTGAAGAGGATAAGACATTGGATCCAGCATCAAATGGGGTCTGTGTTTAAAATGCAAACCCCACAGAAATCAGAGACAGAAACACATTTGCCTTCTGCAGTGGAACAAAACAGAAGCAGCATCAACGCTGATTTTTTTTTTATGTTTTATTTTTAATTTTTACAGACACAGGGTCTCACCGTGTTGCCTAGATTGGCCCTTGAACTCCCGGACTCAAGCAGTCCTCCGGCCTGAGCCTCCCAAAGTGCTGGGATTACCGGCATGAACCACCACGTCTTGATGGAGGCTGAGACTTTTTGGAGTGCCTCCCTCTCTCCATGTCCTGCCAAGGACAGAAGTAAAGTTTTCCATCTTAAAACACGGGTGTGAGTCAACAGACACGTGCTATCTTTTTACTCAAAGCTCGGCAAGTGAACACACGGAGTCAGCTTCCAGGAAACATTCACAGATGTAAGAGGGGGTGTCGGTCGCTCTCCATAGCCAAGTGGCTGCACAAATCGTCATAAAGGCAAAAACAAAAAAAAAACAACAAAAAAAAACTGAAGCACTTTGCCTGCTTGCAACGTCTTCATTTGCGGGAGGATGTCGGCGTTCTCACACAGTGTCGAGGAAGGATATCCTCTCGGCTTCCTCTGACTCAAGCTCTCAGTTTTGTTTACAAGGCAGTTTAGGGATCTTCTGTGCATTGCCCTGAAGGTGTTACTCTGAGGTTTTTCACGGGTTCCGCCCCCCACCCCCATGAGACACACCCAAGGCCCACGCTGAGCACCTGCGGTTGGATCTCCTACGGGGTCTCTTGCTGACTGAGGCCTTTCAGTCCTGGAGGCTCCTGTATCAGCTTTGCTTTCTAGGGTTCAGCTTTGGGACAGTCTAGAGAAGCAGGAGGACAATTTCTCTCTTTCTGTGGAAGTTCTGGGTCTCTCCCGCAGCCCCCAGTTCCCTCTGGAGGCTCTAGGGGAGGATCCTTCCTGCCTCTCCCAGCTCCTGGGGGCTCCAGGGGTCCCTGGGCTTGTGGCCGCATCACTCCAGTGTCTGCCTCCGTCTCCACGTGGCCTCCTCCTCTGCGTCTGCATCTCCTCTTGTGTGTCTTAGAAGGACACCTGCCATTGCGTTTAGGGCCCACCCTACTCCAGAATGATCCAATCTCAAGGTCCTTAATCACATCTGCAAAGACCCTGTTTCCAAATAAGGTCTTACTCACAAGCTCTGAGCATTAGGCTATGGACAGATCTCTCTGGGGACCACTATTCAATCTACTACAATTGTATCCAATTCTTTCTTTTTTTTTTTTTTTTCTTTGAGACGGAGTCTCGCTCTGCCGCCCAGGCTGGAGTGCAGTGGCCGGATCTCAGCTCACAGCAGGCTCCGCCTCCCGGGTTCACGCAATTCTCCTGCCTCAGCCTCCCCAGTAGCTGGGACTACAGGCGCCCGCCACCTTGCCCGGCTAGTTTTTTTTGTATTTTTTAGTAGAGACGGGGTTTCACCGTGTCAGCCAGGATGGTCTCGATCTCCTGACCTCGTGATCCGCCCGCCTCGGCCTCCCAAAGTGCTGGGATTACAGGCTTGAGCCACCGCGCCCGGCCCCAATTCCTTCTGAGAGGCTCTAAGGGAGGATCCCTCCCGCCTCTCCCAGCTCCTGGGGGCTCCAGGGGTCCCTGGGCTTGTGGCTGCGTCACTGCAGTCTCTGCCTGTCCTTCATCCATGTGTGGGAGAGCGCTGTTTCCCAGGGAGGTTCCCCCGCCTGGAGCCTGCAGACCAGCTCACAACAGTGGCTCATTTTTCTGGAGACATGTGGACATTCAGGCTGCACTTGCTGGTACACCATCCTGGCAGTCCCACGTCTACGCCTGCCTCACTCGCCTTCACCAAAGACCACGGCTCGGCAGAGGGCAAAGGCGGGAAGGCTGGTTTCATGCCACGACGGCACATGGCAGGGGGATCTGGAGCGTTCTGAAGGAGGGGATGGGGTGCTCGGTTTATGAAGCTGACCTCCAGGGTCTGCAGCACTTTATACAGAACCGTGCAGGGGCTCACGCCTGTCATCCCAGCACTTTGGAAGGCTGAGGTGGGCAGATCACCTGAGGTCAGGATTTGGAGACCAGTCAGGCCAACATGGTGAAACCCCGTCTGTACTAAAAATACAAAAATTAGCCGGGTGTGGTGGTGCGTGCCTGTCATCCCAGCTACTCAGGAGGCTGAGGCAGGAGAATCGCTTGAACCCAGGAGGCGGAGGTTGCAGTGAGCCGAGATCACACCATTGCACTCCAGCCTGGGTGACAGAGTGAGACTCTGTCTCAAAAAGAAAAAAACAAAAACAAAACAAAAAACACCCAAAAACCAAAAACCAAAAAAACTCTGGTCCTTCAATCAAGAAAAATCAGAAAACACAGAGCTATTGTCTCCAGGGATCCTGGATGCCTTCATGATGTCATTCATGAAGCAGACTTAGGGGGTGATGGAGAGAATGAGCCACCAGACTGCTGGGCATTGCGGGGAAAAAAAAAAAAAAAAAAAAAAAAAAAAGCTTCCTGTGCTATCCAGACAAAAAACAAACAAAAAACAAAAAAACAGAAACAAAAACACACACACAAAAAGAGCATTACACATTACAGGGGCGTCATTCTTCCAGGAGCCTTCATCTGTCTCTA
Organism: Macaca thibetana thibetana; assembly: GCF_024542745.1. Lineage (NCBI taxonomy): Eukaryota > Metazoa > Chordata > Mammalia > Primates > Cercopithecidae > Macaca > Macaca thibetana. Next base: position 12,105,683 of record NC_065599.1, on the reverse strand, counting down.
GTGGCCATAGCTGGGAGATTACATCCAAAAAGCACAAAAGAAGTGAAAATGAAAATGGCCTGTCCCTGCCTTAAGTGATGACATTACCTTGTGAAATTCCTTCTCCTGGCTCATCCTGGCTCAAAAGCTCCCCCACTGAGCACCTTGTGACCCCCCCACCCCTGCCCACCAGAGAACCCCCTTTGACTGTAATTTCCCTTTCTCTATCCAAATCCTGTAAAGCGGCCCCACCCCTATCTCCCTTTGATGACTCTCTTTTTGGACTCAGCCCGCCTGCACCCAGGTGATTAAAAAGCTTTATTGCTCACACACAAACACACACACACACACACACACACACACAGAGCACTCCCTGGGATCCAGCCTGGGGCACAGCGGGCCTCCCGAAATGACCCACCCAGGAACCAGCGCGTTGCACTGGTCCACATCACAGTTTCAGGATGTCAGAGTGGATTCAATGCGTGTGTGCATTGGCGGGAGCTGCTGAAATGAAATCCCAGAATTCCTAGCAACTGGGGGCTTAACACGAGTTTATCCTCCTCCGGTCCTGGAGACCAGAAATTTGAGATCCAGGTGTGTCAGGGTCACACTGCCTGGAAAGCTCTAGGGGAGGATCCTTCCTGCCTCTCCCAGCTCCCGGGGGCTCCAGGCGTCCCTGGGCTTGTGGCCGCATCACTCCAATCTCTGCCTCCGTCTCCACGTGGCCTCCTCCTCTGTGTCTGTGTCTCCTCTTCCGTCTCTCACAGGGACACTGGATTGGGCCCATTGTAAATGCAGGATGGCCTCGCCTTACTTCATTACTTTGCAGGGACATGGATGCAGCTGGAAACCATCATTCTTAGCAAACTATCACAAGAACAGAAAACCGAACACCGCATGTTCTCACTCATAGGTGGGAACTGAACAATGAGATCACCTGGACTCGGGAAGGGGAACATCACACACCGGGGCCTATTATGGGGAAGGGGAGGGGGGAGGGATGGCATTGGGAGTTATACCTGATGTAAATGACGAGTTGATGGGTGCTGACGAGTTGATGGCTGCAGCACACCAACATGGCACAAGTATACATATGTAACACACCTGCACGTTATGCACATGTACCCTAGAACTTAAAGTATAATTAAAAAAAAAAAAAGTACAAAAAAAAAAATTACATTTGTAAAGAGCCGGTTTCCAAACACGGTCCCATCCTGATGTTCCGGGTGGACACGGGTTTTGGGAATGATTGAATTAATTACTAAGCCATCTCTGTTTTCCTTCCATGGTAATGATGGCAGGAGAGAGGTGCCAACACAGGGCCTCTGAACAGCAGCTTTGGCCTCCGTCGGTGTCCCCAGTGCACAGAAAGGGAGGGGCTGAGCATCCGAGGCCACCCACTATGGAGACTGCCCAGAGCCCCTGGGCGGATGACCAGCTCTCCCATTCTCGCCTCCAGAACCATCTTTCTCACCCAACAGAGCCAGGAATCCAATTCCCTGTAATGTTCGGACGCCTGTGGGGAGTCAGACCTCTTCTTTACGCTAAACCAGCTCAGGTATTGGGGCTGGTGCAGGCACGTCTGGTGCAGAGGAAGAAAGACAAACACACAGTCTGCTCAACACCACCCACACAGCATGGAGGGGGCCCAGCGACTGACACCCCTGCAGGTTCCTGCGGTCCACACCTGTGTCCGGTGCTTGATCTCCAAACGGTCTCACGGGTCTGGCCAGTTGCCTGCTCCCCGGACCCCGGATGGACTCGCCAGGGGGGGAAACACGAGGCAGACAATGCGCAGAAGGCCGGGAACTGCGGAATCAAGCTGCACCCTTGGGTTGGGATGGGCTGGGACCCATCTCACCGAGCCTCGTTTCCACACCTGGGCCTCCGAGGTCCTCGTCCTGAGTCAGGGAGGCCTGATGGTGGTCCAGGGGCCTGATGGGACCTCCTTCACTCGCAGGGATTCACAGAAGCAGAGGAGGGGTGGGGGGCCCTCCAAGCCAGGTCAGAACAACCGTGCCAGGAATCACCGTGGTCAGCTCCAGGTTGGGGGGTGCGGTGGAGCAGGGAGCAGATGTGGGGAACACGGGAGTAGTTGAGGTGCCGGAATCTCAGGTGCTCCTGGAGTCATCAGAGATGAAGTATATAAATCTGTCCTCGTTCCTCTGAAAGAAGAATTCCAACCACAGCCAGCACAGTGGCCCTGAGTGAAACCAACAGCAATGTCGGTGTGCACCACACTAAGGAGACCAGCACCTCTGGGGGAGAATAAAGGCCAGAACCACAGCTAAGGGACGATGTCAGCAAGGAGAGGAGCTGGGAATGGGGCTGGCAGGTCGCCCAAGGAGGATATATCCAGAGATGGAGTGGCAGAGGGAGCAGGGCTGGTTGAATGTCCATGCTCGGGGACGGACAGGTGTGAGAAGGAGTGTCTAAGGAACTCGGGGGTGGACAGCCCGGCTCCACTAAAAAAAAATACAAAAATTAGCAGGGCGTGGTGGCACACGCTGTCTGGTGCATGGCACACCCGCTGCAGCCTCACAGAGCGCCCTGTGCGCCGCTGGGTTTTGCTGGTTTCTCTACCCTCAGTGAAACCTGGAGACCTTTCCTCACCGGTGCCTCTGCAGTGCCTGGGAGAAACGCAGCTGTTCTCCCTGAACCTCTGGCACCGTGGCCTCTCCATGCGCCCCTGGCTCTCCAAGCTGCACCCCCGGAGACTCAGAACTCGCTCTCCTGCCTCATGAGGCCGGGCCTGGGGGCTCCCTCCAGCCCTTCGGGGTGCGCACCGGCCTCGGAGCGCACGGACGTGGTCCTGGCGGAGAAGAGGCTCTCGCGGCGCGTGTCCAGGGGGTCTCCGGGCACCTGACGGCAGCCCAGATATTCCCGCAGGCGCAGCTGGAATTCCCGGGAGGCAAAGTAATACACAAACGGGTCCAGACAGTTGTTGAGGCAGCTGAGACACAGCGTGAGCTTGTAGACGTGGTAGTAACTCTTGCCGTAGAACAGGCGACCCACGATGTGCGCCAGGAGCACGAAGTTGTTGGGGGCGAAGCAGGTGACAAAGGCCAGCAGGACCACCACGGCCAGGCCCACCGCGCGCCTCCGCTGCTCCCGGCCGTGCGCCTCCTCCGTGCGTAACAGCTTGAGGATGGTGGCCGTGTAACAGGCCACGGTGACCACGAAGGGGATGAGGAACAGCAGGATGAAGATGGTGAAGAGGAACACGGCCCACATGGCCACGCTGGGGAGCATCGTCCACTTGAGGACATCGAAGCAGGTGACGATGCCCAGGGCGTGCACCGGGTAGGTGAGGTCGGTGCGCGCCAGCGGGGACAGGGCGGCCAGGAGCAACAGCCAGGTCCCGGCGCACGCGGCCACCGCGTAACGACGACGGCGCCAGCGCGTGGAGCTGAGCGGGTACAGGACCCCCAGGAAGCGCTCCACGCTGATGCACGTCATGGTGAGGATGCTGGAGTACATGTTTGCGTAAAAGGCCACGGTGACCACGTTGCACAGCAGCACGCCGAACACCCAGTGGTTGCGATTGCAGTGGTAGTAGATCTGGAACGGCAGCACGCTGGCCAGCATCAGGTCCGTGACGCTCAGGTTGATCATGAAGATGACCGACGGGGATTTGGGCCCGATGCGCCGGCACAGGACCCACAGGGAGAACAGGTTCCCCGGGATGCTGACCAGCGCCACCAGCGAGTACACCACCGGCAGGGCCACCGCGATCGTCGGGTTCCGGAGCATCTGCAGCGTCGCGTTGTCCGGGCCGGTGCTGTTTGGGACGTGCATCCTGGAGGGGTCCTCGCCCGGGCTCTGCAGAGGGAAGGGCGCACGGCTCAGGGGTGCGGGCGGGGAGGTGGCTGCCGGGAGGGCTCCCCGGGGACCAAGGAGGGTGGGGACATGCGTTCGCAGACGGCTCCCGGTCTCCTCCATCCCTCCCGCCCTTCCTCCCTCCTTCCCTCTCCTCCTTCTTTCCCTGCCTGTCTGCTTCCTTTCTTCACCCTCTGTCGTTTTCTTCTTTCCTCTCTTCTCCCCTTTCTCCTTCCTTCCTCCTGGCTCCTTCCTTCTCTCCCTCCCTCCTACCTTCTCTTCTTCCCTCCTTCCTTCCCTTCTTTTCTGTTCTCCCCACTCCCTCCCTTTTCCCATCCTTCCTTCCCTCACTCCCTCCCTCCCTTCTCTGCTTTCTTCCTTCCTTCCCTCCTTCCTTCTTTCCCTCCTTCCTCCCTTTCTCCCTTCCTACCTTCCGTCTTTCCTCTTTCTCCTCTTTCCTTCCTTCCCTCCCATCCTTTCTTCTCTTCCCTCCTTCCTTCCTTCATTCCTTCTTTCCCTCCCTCCCTCTTTCCTCCTTTCCCTCTTCCCTTCCTTCACTCCTTCCCTCCCTCCTTCCTCCCTTTCTCCCTTCCTTCCTACCTTCTGTCTTTCTTCTTTCTCCTCTCTCCTTCCTTCCCTCCCTCCTTTCTTTCCTCCTTCCCTCCCCTCCTTCCTTCTCTTCCCTCCCTCCCTCCTTCGTTCCTTCCTTCCCTCCCTCCTTCCTCCCTTCTCTCCCTCCCTCCCTCCTTCCTCCCTTTCTTCCTTCCTTCCTACCTTCCTTCTGTCTTTCCTCTTTCTCCTGTCTCCTTCCTTCCCTCTCTTTCTTTCCTCCTTCCCTCCCCTCCTTCTTTCTCTTCCCTCCCTTCCTCCTTCGTTCCTTCCTTCCCTCCCTCCCTCCCTCTTTCCTCCCTTCCCTCCTCCCTTCCTTCCCTCCCTGCCTCCTTCCTCCCTTTCTCCCTTCCTTCCTACCATCCTTCTGTCTTTCCTCTCTCTCCTCTCTCCTTCCTTCCCTCCCTCCTTTCTTTCCTCCTTCCCTCTCATCCTTCCTTCTCTTCCCCCCCTCTCTCCTTCATTCCTTCTTTCCCTCCCTCCCTCCCTCCCTCCCTCCCTCCCTTCCTTCCTTCCTTCCCCTCCCTCCTTCCCCTCCTTCTTTGGATCAGGGAGGTCATTGGAGACCTTGGTGCATGTCACAGGCTGAGACTCTTAGAAGATCCAGAGTGGGGCCTGTGGCTCCCCTGGGCAGGTTGAACGCATTGTTGTACAGATCTCACGACTCACTCACTGTCCCCCATGGATGGAAACCACAAAGCGACCGACCTTCAGCCCCCAGGTGTCAATCCTTTCATTTCAGGGACATTCCTCCCACAGAGCATGTATCAGCAGAAAACATACAATCCGAGCGCCGGGAGATCTCCAAAGTCTTTCTAGCTTGTAACACCCATGTCAACCCAAGGCTCCACCCTGCTCTTTCTTCCTCCAGAGGAGGCCTGTGACTTCTTACCAACCGCTGCGCAAACAGCTTCCTCAAACTGCTTTTAAAATGGCCCAGAGCTTTCATTTCAGTTTCAGGGAGAAGTTTTGTGCCCCGCCTGGACGTGCCCAGGTGTGAAACCTAAGGTTATGCACGAGTCAGCACCGCCCTCCACGGCCAGCTGGGCACCTCCGGCCACCTATGGCTTCAGGAGGAAAATCAGACCCTTCCTTCTTAGGGTTCTGCCTGCTGTGGCCGTGGGGGACGTCTGGAAGGACAGACGCTTCAGCCATGCACTGCTGATGAAAAATGTGTCTGTCAAAGGGACACTAGTTTTATTTCGAGAATGTAAAGTGGACAGAACTGGAAACAGGGGTGCCCTGGAATTGTTCTTTTGCTTGTTTGTTTTTGTTTTATGGAGATGGGGTCTTGCTTTGTTGCCCAGGCTGGAGGGCAGTGGTGCAAACGTAACTCACTGCAGCCTCCAATGCCTGGCCTCAAGCAATCCTCCTGCCTCAGCCTCCTGAGTAGCTGGGACTACAGGTGAGAGTACCACCATGCACAGCTAATATTTTTATTTTTTGTAGACATGGGGTTTTGCTATATTGCCCAGGCCGGTCTCAAACTCCTGGCTTCAAGCAATCCTCCTGAGTAGCTGGGACTACAGGTGCATGCCACCATGCCCAGCTAATATTTTTATTTTTTGTAGACATGGGGTTTTGCTATATTGCCCAGGCTGGTCTCAAACTCCTGGCTTCAAGCAATCCTCCTGAGTAGCTGGGGCTACAGGTGCATGCCACCATGCACAGCTAATATTTTTATTTTTTGTAGACATGGGGTTTTGCTATATTGCCCAGGCCGGTCTCAAACTCCTGGCTTCAAGCAATCCTCCTGAGTAGCTGGGACTACAGGTGCATGCCACCATGCCCAGCTAATATTTTTATTTTTTGTAGACATGGGGTTTTGCTATATTGCCCAGGCTGGTCTCAAACTCCTGGCTTCAAGCAATCCTCCTGAGTAGCTGGGGCTACAGGTGCATGCCACCATGCACAGCTAATATTTTTATTTTTTGTAGACATAGGGTTTTGCTATATTGCCCAGGTTGGTCTCAAACTCCTGGCATCAAGCAATCCTCCTGCTTTAGCCTCCTGAGTAGCTGGGACTACAGGTGAGAGTACCACCATGCACAGCTAATATTTTTATTTTTTGTAGACATGCAGTTGTGCTATGTTGCCCAGGCTGGTCTCAAACTCCTGGCTTCAAGCAATCCTCCTGCCTCAGCCTCCTGAGTAGCTGGGACTACAGGTGCATGCCACCATGCCCAGCTAACATTTTTATTTTTTGTAGACATGGGGTTTTGCTGTGTTGCCCAGGCCGGTCTCAAACTCCTGGCTTCAAGCAATCCTCCTGCCTTAGCTTCCTGAGTAGCTGGGACTACAGGTGAGAGTACCACCATGCACAGCTAATATTTTTATTTTTTGTAGACATGGGGTTTTACTCTTTTGCCCAGGCTGGTCTCAAACTCCTGGCTTCAAGCAATCCTCCTGCCTCGGCCTCCCAAAGTGTTGGGATTACAGGCCTGAGCCATCGCGCCTGGGCTGGAATTTGTGGCTTTAACCCTCCAGGTAGGCAGCTGTGCCTCGCACACATTTAACCAGCACGTGCTGTTGCAAGTCCTGCAATGGCGGCCTCACCCAGCCACCCTCATGTCTGTAACCTGTGTGGTCTGACGATCCAGCAAGCAGTCCCTTCGCAGCCAGACGTGTTGCAATTTCGGGTCTGTCCCCTGTGGCCACTGGACAGCCCCCAGGGAAGACAGCCAGCCAGGACTGCTGAGCAACGTGGGTGATTAATCAAGAAATTACCTCTAACCGTCACCAGCTGCCCGGACACAAGAGGCACCGGCTTGCGGTTTGGGTCCCGCCGAGGCTGGGGCGGCAGGATGGAAATTTCACAAAATGAGTACAACGGTTGCTCTTGGCGGTGTCTGGCCTGCAGAGGTGGCTTTTCCAGAAATATCTGGGCACTGAATGGTCTGAAGCAACAGACCGACCACAGGTGGGCGCTCAGGGGCTGCAGGTTAGACCCTATTTTTTTCTTTTCTTTTTCTTTTCTTTTTTTTTTTTTTTTTTTTTTGGAACTCTGTCACCCAGGCAGGGGTGCAGTGGCGCGATCTCGGCTCACTGCAACCTCTGCCTCCCTGAGTTCAAATGATTCTCCTGCCTCAGCCTCCCGAGTAGCTGGGACTACAGGCGTCCGCCACCCTGCCTGGCTACTTTTTGTATTTTGAGTAGAGACGGGGTTTTACCATATTTGCCAGGCTGGTCTTGAATTCCTGACCTCAGGTGATCCAATGGCCCCGGCCTCCCAAAGTGCTGGGATGACAGGCGTGAGCCACCATGCCCGGCCAGGTTGGACCCTTTTTCTTACGCTTTGCAGGAAATGCATACCTTTCTGGCAGCAATGCATCCAGGAATGTTTCTCACCTGTTGAGGGTCTGTGTGTATCTCTCCCACCCCTCTCATTCATTTCTTCTAAAAACAGCTTTACCAGCCGGGTGCTGTGGCTCACACCTATAATCCCAGCACTTTGGGAGGCCGAGGCGGGCAGATCACCAGGTCAGGAGATCGAGACCATCCTGGCTAACATGGTGAAACCCCATCTCTACTAAAAAAAACACAAAAAAATTAGCGTGGTGGTAGGTGCCTGTCGTCCCAGCTACTCTGGAGGCTGAGGCCGGAGAATGGCGTGAACCCGGGAGGTGGAGCTTGCAGTGAGCTGAGATGGCGCCACTGCACTCAAGCCTGGGCAACAGAGCAAGACTCCGTCTCAAAAATAAATAAATAAATAAATAAATAAATAAATAAAATAAAATAAACAAAAACAAAAACAGCTTTACCAAGATGTGAGTTACATATTACATATCATAACCTTTCGCTCATTCATACATTTCAATGGTTTTTAATATATTCACAGATGTGTAAACAACACCATCATGCAATTCCAGAACCATTTTCCTCCCTGAACAAAACTCAGAACCTGGCCAGGCATCATGGTTCACACCTGTCATCCCAGCACTTTGGGAGGCCGAGGCGGGTGGATCACCAGGTCAGGAGATCGAGACCATCCTGGCTAACATGGTGAAACCCCATCTCTACTAAAAAAAAACACAAAAAAATTAGCGTGGTGGCAGGTGCCTGTGGTCCCAGCTACTCTGGAGGCTGAGGCAGGAGAACGGCGTGAACCCAGGAGATGGAGCTTGCAGTGAGCTGAGATGGTGCCACTGCACTCAAGCCTGGGTGACAGAGTGAGACTCCATCTCAAAAATAAATAAATAAATAAAATAAAAAACAAAACAAACAAAAAACAGCTTTACCAAGATGTGAGTTACATATTACATACCATAACCTTTCGCTCATTCATACATTTCAATGGTTTTTAATATATTCACAGATGTGTAAACAACACCATCATGCAATTCCAGAGCCATTTTCCTCCCTGAACAAAACTCAGAACCTGGCCAGGCATCGTGGTTCACACCTGTCATCCCAGCACTTTGGGAGGCCGAGGCGGGTGGATCACCTGAGGTCAGGAGTTCGAGACCAGCCTGGCTAACATGGTAAAACCCCATCTCTACTAAAAATACACAAGAAATTAACCGAGTGTGGTGGCGGGTGCCTGTCATCCCAGCTACTCCAGAGGCTGAGGCAGGAGAATTGCTTGAACCACTGTGTGGGGCAGAGGTTGCAGTGAGCCGAGATCACACCATTGCACTCAAGCCTGGGCAACAAAAGCGAAACTCCATCTCGAAACAAAACAACACAACACAAAACAAAAACCGTTGAGAACCCCACAACTGTCGATCCTGTTGTTTCCTGTCCTCAGCCCCTGTCAACCTCAAATCTGCTTTCTGGTCCCTGTGGATTAGCCTATTCTAGACATTTTATAAGAAGAAAATTCGACAATATGTGATCTTTTGTGTCCAGCTTCTGTCACTGAGCCTGGAGTCTTCAAAGTTCATCCACACAGGAGTCTGTGTCAGAGCTTAAGTCCTTTTAGTGGCTGCATAATAGTCCATTGTGTGGGCACATATACACCATGGAATACTATGCAGCCATCAAAAAGGATGAGTTCACGTCCTTTGCAGGGACATGGATGCAGCTGGAAACCATCATTCTCAGCAAACTATCGCAAGAACAGAAAACCAAACACCGCATGTTCTCACTCATAGGTGGGAATTGAACAATGAGATCACTTGGACACAGGGAGGGGAACATCACACACTGGGGCCTGTTGTGGGGAGGGTAGAGGGTGGAGGGATAGCATTAGGAGATACACCTAATGTAAATGATGAGTTAATGGGCGCAGCACACCAACATGGCACATGTATACCTATGTAACAAACCTGCACGTTGTGCACATGTACCCTAGAACTTAAAGTATAATAATAATAAAAAAGAAGAAATGTAAGTCCATAATGAGATATATGTACTTTGCAATGGTAAGAGTCTATGAATTAATATAAAACATGCGTGGTTTTTTTTTTTTTTATCAGAAATGGTTATTAAAATTTTATGAAAAGCCTTTTCAGCATCTATGAAAATAATCACATTTTTCTTTAGGTCTATTAATGTGGTGACATGAATATTTTAATTATCTATTCCCTCAGTTGTAAAATACCATCATTTGTATAACCAGGTCTTTTAAAAAATAGCTTCTGGGGGGCAAAATACAAATAAAAATATTATTTATATAAGTAAAAAAATTGTCCACTGTATGGATAGACAAATTCTGTTTATTCATCCTCTGTGGATGGTTCTGATTTTTTTTTTTAATTGAGATGGAGTCTTGCTCTGTTGCCCAGGCTGAAGTGCAATGGCATTATCTCAGCTCACGGCAACCTCCATCTCCCGGGTTCAAGCGATTCTCCTGCCTCAGCCTCCTGGGTAGCTGGGGCTACAGGAACCTGCCACCACGCCTGGCTAATTTTTTTGTAATTTTTTTTTCTTTTTGAGACGGAGTTTCACTCTTTTTGCCCAGGCTGGAGTGCAACGGTGTGATCTCAGCTCACTGCAACCTCCGCCTCCCGGGTTCAAGCGATTCTCCTGCCTCAGCCTCCCGAGTAGCTGGGGCTACAGGCGCCCGCCACCACACCCAGCTAATTTTTGTATTTTTAGTAGAGACGGGGTTTCACCGTGTTAGCCAGGATGGTTGCGAACTGTTGACCTCAGGTAATCCACCCTCCTCAGCCTCCCAAAGTGCTGGGATTGCAGATGTGAGCCACCGTGCCCAGCCCTTTTTTTTTTTTTTTTGTAATTTTAGTAATGATGGGGTTTTACCATGTTGGCCAGGCTGGTCTCAAACTCCTGATCTCAGATGATCCGCCTGCCTCAGCCTCCCAAAGTGCTGGGATTCCAGGTATGAGCTACCACACCTACCCCATTTTTTTTTTTTTTTTTTTTTTGTAATTTTAGTAGTGATGGGGTTTCATCATGTTGGCCAGGCTGGTCTCAAACTCCTGATCTCAGATGATCTGCCCACCTCAGCCTCCCAAAGTGCTGGGATGACAGGTGTGAGCCACCACGCCCGGCGTGTTCCTGATTCTTGGAGCTGCTCTCCCCTCATTCCCAGCCCTGGGAATCCCTTTCTGAAGGGTTCAGATGAGGAGAGCAGGAATCCTACAGTCTTGTTCGGGGTGGACCTTACAGGATTGGGATGAGAAAGACAAAAAAGGTAGCCCTTATTGGCAGCAGGGATGGCATGCCAGTGACAGACCCTTTTTGACAGCTATTGTCTCCTAGCTACAGCAACCCCTCCTTCCTGAGTGTTGGGGGCTGTCCCCAAGTATTGAGCACACAGGGGAGCGAGAGGGCCCAGCCCTAAGGAGTCACAAGCCAGCCCCATGCTTCTCATCTGCTCTCCTTTCTGGGTTTGTGGGGTGTTTGCACCACCCAGTTTGTGGTTCTTTTGATAGGGCTGCCTCAGGAGGCCCTGAACCCCAAACGCGGCAAATGGCACTCTGTTGGAGCTGTGCTGCTGGAAGACAATCAAAACGGATGCTGGCTTCAATTACCTACTTTGATTACATAGGAGGAAGTTGTCGTGGACCACACCCTGCATGATACACTCGTTAGTATGGCCATTTCTTACTTAGAAATAGAGTCTGAGTCTATGTCATTCCTGAAGTCAAAAATGCGGTCATAATAGAGTAGGGAGAAGCCCTAATAGAATTCACTGGTGTCCTCAGGAGAAAGAGAAATTTAGGCACAGACACAGTGAAGGCATGGGAAGATGAAGACAGAGACGAGAGTGGATGGATGGGTAGATGGGTGAATACATGCATGGATGGGTGGGTGGATGGATGGGTACATGCATAGATGAGTGGATGAATGGGTACATAGGTGGGTGGATGGATGGATGAATGGATGGATGCGTGGCTGAATGGATGAGTGCCTGGGTGGGCAGATGGATGGGTGGGTGGATGGATGGTTGGATGGATGGAGTGCATGGAAGGGTGGGTGGGTGGGTGGGAGGGTGAATGTGTGGATGAATAGTGGGTGGGTAGGTGGGTGCATGGGTGGATGGATGGATCAATTTTTAGGTGAATGGATGTGTGGGTGGATGAATTGATGGGTTGATGGGTAGATGGATGGGAAGATGTATAGATGAGTAGGTGTATGGGTGGATGGATGGATGGGTGGATAGATGGATGAGTGGTTGGATGGGTGGGGGATGGATGATGAATGGATGGGGATGGGTAGATGGATGGGTGGGTGGAAGGGTGGATGAATGGTGGGTGCATTTGTGAATGGATGAGTGAGTGGGTGGGTGGATGGGTGGGTGGATAGATGGATGAGAGGGTAGATGGGTGGTTGGATGGATGATGAATGGATGGGGATGGGTAGATGGATGGGTGGATGGATAGATGGTGGGTGGGTTTGTGAATGGGTGAGTGGTTGGGTGGGTGGATGGGTGGATGGATGGATCAGTATTTAGGTGAATGGATGTGTGGGTGGATGAATTGATGGGTTGATGGGTAGATGGATGGGAAGATGTATAGATGAGTAGGTGGATGGGTGGATGGATGGATGGGTGGATAGATGGATGAGAGGGTGGATGGGTGGGTGGATGGATGATGAATGGATGGGGATGGGTAGATGGATGGGTGGGTGGAAGGGTGGATGAATGGTGGGTGCATTTGTGAATGGATGAGTGAGTGGGTGGGTGGATGAGTAGATGGATGGATCAGTATTTAGGTGAATGGGAAGAATCCAGGTTTGGGACATCTCCCATGACCAGGTTGTTCAGGATTTTACAATGTGGTGTCAGGGTCACTGTTAGTGCACCCAGACGTGTTTGAGGAAGAGTCCTTGATACCGATTTAGAAAAATAATGGGTCGGCCAGGCGCAGAGGATCACACCTGTAATCCCAGCATTTTGGGAGGCCGAGGCAGGTGGATCACTAGGTCAGGAGATCAAGACCATCCTGGCTAACACGGTGAAACCCTGTCTCTACTAAAAATACAACAACGACAACGACAACAAAAATTAGCCGGGCGTGGTGGTGGGTGCCTGTAGTCCCAGCTACTCGGGAGGCTGAGGCAGGAGAATGGCATGAACCAGGGAGGCGGAGCTTGCAGTCTGCCGAGGTCGTGCCACTGCATGCCAGCCTGGGAGACAGAGCGAGACTTCGTCTCAAAAAAAAAAAAAAAAAAAAGAAATATAATGGGTCATGTAGATGTTTGAGAGGTAGCTGAGGGTGACCAATGCCAGGTCTAGAAGAACAAGGGTCATCTAAAAGGCTTCCCCCACCCTCAAGAATAGTTGGAAATGTAGGAGACATCTCTGGTCGTCACAACTTAAGGAAGGATGCTACTAGGATCTGGTGGGTGGAGCTCAGGGTTGGCGCTCAACACCCTACCATGCACTAGAGGGCCCCATCACAGATAACCATCCAGCCTCAAATATCTACAGTGCTGAGGTTGACAACCTGGCCTGAGCATAAGAAATTCACCATTGGCCTGGTGCAGTGGCTCACGCCTGTAATCTCAGCACTTTGGGAGGCTGAGGTGGGTGGATCACCTGAGGTCAGGAGTTTGAGACCAGCTTGGCCAACACGGTGAAGCCCCATCTCTACTAAAAATACAAAACTTAGACAGGCGTGTTGGCGGCCACCTGTAATCCCAGCTACTTGGGAAGTTGAAGCAGGAGAATTGCTTGAACCCGGGAGGCAGAGGTTGCAATAAGCTGAGATCGTGCCACTGCACTCCAGCCTGGGTGACAGAGTGAGATTCCATCCCCCCCAAAAAAAAAAAAAGAAATTCACCATCTATCTATCCATGAATCCATTTGTCTATCAATCCCCTGTCATCCATCTATGATCTATTGTCTGTCTATATCAATTATCTATCAATCAGCTAATCATCTTGCAACCAATGATCTATCATCTGTCTATATCAATTATCTATCAATCATCTATCTGTCTTCTATCACTTATCTATCTAGCAATCATATCTATCATGTATCAATTATGAATCAATCATCTTTCTACGGATCTGTCATCTATCCATATCAATTACCTACCAATCGATTATCTATTAATTACATCTATTTGTCATCTGTGTATCAGTTATCTAACAATGACATATATGTGTTCATCAATCATCTATCAATTATTTATCTATGCATCAATTATCTATCCATTCAATGGTTTGCAAATGTGAATGATTTAGGTATGATAATTGAGAAGATGCTCCTGGCATCTGGTGGGTAGATTCCAGGGACATTGCTCAACACCCCACAGTACACAAGATGGCCCCACCACGGAGGATGATCTGGCGTGAAATGTCAGCAGTGCTGAGGCTGAGAAACCTGCCCTCAAGCAACTGTGTGACAAGAACAGGCTTCAGCAAAACACACAGAGCCCAGGAGTACTTTCCAAAGAATGCCTGCAAGAGACTTTCAGGGAGAGAAAGGACCCCAGGGAGATGGTCCTAGCAAGGAGCTGGTGTCACGGAAAGGGACAGTGGTCTCATCATGGTTAGTGACTAGCTGTGGATGAAGAACGATTCCTTAAAATGCCTGCACGTGCCCCTCATTGTCTTGCCATCATGGACCTCCCACTCCATCATAGAGGAGGAGACCTGGTCTACGGGAAGACATAAGGAACATGGGCTAAAACATCTCTTGGTCCCTGGGCTGGAGTGGGGTCAGACGTCAGAGCTGTGGCCAGAAGCAATGACAAAGAGAAGGTCTTGACTCCTCTGGAACCTTCCTTTGGTATCTCCTGTTTCCAATCCTACGCATTTCTCTGTATGATGGACACCAATGCTTTTAAAATGAAAATGGCACTTGCAGGCGTGTGTGTGTGTGTGTGTGTGTGTGTGTGTGTGTAGGCACAGCAGGGAAGCAGAAATCATTACCAACATACCTTTTGCAAACAGGGATCCCATAAACCAGAGAGATTGCAGAAGGCAGACTGTAAATAAGAGATTGCAGAGAGGTTATAGGGTGATAGACAGGTGCTTTTGGGAGGGAGGAAGTAGGAAGAAATTGGAGGTTTTCATTATGGGAAGCTGAAGTGACACAGGTATTATTTATTTATTTATTTATTTATTTATTTATGAGACAGAGTCTCACTCTGTTGCCCAGGCTGGAGTGCAGTGGTGCGATCTTGGCTCACTGCAACCTCTGCCTCCCGGGTTCAAGCGATTCTCCTGCCTCAGCCTCCTGAGTAGCTGGGATTACAGACACCTGCCACCACGCCTGGCTAATTTTTGTATTTTTAATAGAGATGGGGTTTCAGCATGTTGGCCAGGCTAATCTTAAACTCCTGACCTCATGATCTGCCCTCCTCGGCCTCCCAAAGTAATGGGATAGCAGATGTGAGCCACTGCGCCTGGCACAGGTATCTTTTTATGTGACCATAGATAGCAGGGGCTAAGGAAACAGAGAGGCTATGTGGTGGGCTCAGGGTGCAAAGACTATCATGGAGCATACCAGAAGCCTCCCGCCCCCTGCTGTCTGCCTTTCCGGTGGTCCCTCTCCACTGAACTGCAACTTATCCTAATAAAACCAGGGTTCATACCACCCCTTCCAGGCATGTTCCCAAGTCCCCTCACCCACAGAAGCAGATGCAACCTCTTCTGAACTTCCAACCACCACTGAGTTTTCAACTTTGGTTTAATGTTTAGACCTTCCAATTACAGAACACACACACCCTTGTTATGAGTAAAAGAATAAAGGGAAATAGAGAGCTCCGTATTCATGTTTGTCTTCATAGCTTTCCCCTCCAGGTCCCACTCCCCTTCAGAAATAACCTCTGGGAGCTCCTCTGCGGTGGAGCCTCCTTCCAGACACAGGTGAGTTTTATTTTTCTAGTAGGACATACACCCGTCACCACCTTTGTGAATGTCTTGTGGTGTCTCTAACCATATGCCCCACAGTGAGGGGATTTGGATGGATCAATTCTGCTTCAGCCTGTGCTTACACACACTCCTCTGTAAGTATTTTTGTGCATACCTGTGAGAACATTTTCTAGGATAGATTTCTAGGAGAAGAACGGCTGATGTGAAGGGTGTGCATATTTTAAATTGAATGCCTGTATTAGAAAGGAAGTAAGATCTAAAATCAACGATTTAAGTTTCCACCTCAAGGAACTAGAAAAAGAAGAGCAAATTAAATCTAATGGAAGAAGAAAGAAAGAAATCATAAATAATGGATTAGAGTATAAATCAATGAATTTGAAAACAGGAAATCCATAGAGGACAGAAATCAGTGGAATTGAAAACAGCAAGTCAATAGGCAAAAAAACCCCAACAAAACCATAGGCTTGTTCTTTGAAGTAACAATCAGTGAGACTAATAAGCTTCTGGCCAGGTTAACAACAACAACAAAGAGTGAGAACACAAGTTACTAATACTGCAAATGAAAGAGGAGACATCACTACAGATCCCACGGACATTCAAAAGCTCATAAAGAAATATTATACACAATTCTGCGCCCATAAAATCGATCACCTAGATGAAAAGCACAAAAGGACAAAATCTGACAACTCACACAACAAGAAATAGCCAATCTGAGTAAGCCTATATCTCTTAAAGAAATTGAATCAATAATTTAATAACCTTCCCAAACAAAAGGCTCCAGGCCCCGATGGGTTTACTGATGCATTTCCCCCAACATTTAAGGAAGAAATTATATTGACTCTCTATAATTCCTTCCAGAAGATAGAAACAGAGGCAGTATCACCAAATAGTACCCCAGTAAATTGCACCAATAGGTGCTTGCGGCTAATAGACAAGGGCAACACGTATTCTCATACCCTCATCAACAAGGGTGACAGCAATTTGCCTGAAGGGTGAGAAGTTTCAACTTATATTTTCATCACAGCCACAGAGGTTGACATGTTTCTTTCTTTTTTTTTTTTTTTTTTTGGCTGAGTCAGAGTTTCCCTCTGTCACCCGGGCTGGAGTGCAGTGGCACGACCTTGGCTCACAGAAGCTTGCACCTCCTGGGTTCAAGCAATACTCCCACCTCAGCCTCATGAGTAGCTGGGATTACAGGTGTGCTCCACCACACCAGCTAATTCTTGTAATTATTATTATTATTATTTTTTGAGATGGAGCCTCACTGTGTCGCCCAGGCTGGAGTGCAGTGGCGCGATCTCAGCTCACTGCAAGCTCCGCCTCCCAGGTTCACGCCATTCTCCTGCCTCAGCCTCCAAGTAGCTGGGACTACAGGCGCACGCCACCACGTCCGGCTAGTTTTTTTGTATTTTTAGTAGAGACAGAGTTTCACCGTGTAAGCCAGGGTGGTCTCCATCTCCTGACCTTGTGACCCGCTCGCCTCAGCCTCCCAAAGTGCTGGGATTACAGGTGTAAGCCATCGTACCCGGCCAATTCTTGTATTTTTAATAGAGACGGGATTTCACCATGTTGGCCAGGCTGGTCTCGAACTCCTGACCTCAGCTAATCTGCCCGCCTTGACCTCCCAAAGTGCTGAGATGACAGGCACAAACCCCTGTGCCCGGACAGGCTGGCATGTTTCTACATTGATTGACCACAGGTGTCCTTTTTGGGACATGACTTTGTTAGACATTTATCTGCTGGGCCTTTTGACTCTGTCTTGTTAATGGGATGCTCATAAATATGTATACGTCACAGGAACTGATTATATTTGTGCGGTTTTATTTCTAGGTTCTCTATGCTTAAATCTAGGTGTCTTTTAGGGAACACACCACTGTTCTTTTTTTGGTTGTTGAGACAGAGTTTCACACGGTCGCCCAGGCTGAAGTGCAGTGGAGCCATCTCACCTGGGCTCCAATGATCCGCCCCCCTTGGCCTCTCAAAGTGTTGGGATTACAGGCATCTGCTAACAGACCTCAATATAAAACGCAAAACTAGAAAACTTCTAGAAGATAGTAGAGAAGAGAATCTAATTGATCTCAGATCTGGTGGTGATGACTTTTTAGGCACCACAACAAAGGCAGCAACTGGGAAAGAAATGATTGAAAAGTTGGACTTTGTTCGGGTTAAAAATGTCTGGTCTCAGCCGGGTGCAGTGGCTCACGCCTGTCATCCCAGCACTTTGGGAGGCCAAGGCGGGCAGATCACCTGAGGTCAGGAGTTCAAGACCAGCCTGGCCAACATGGTGAAACCCTGTCTCTACTAAAAATATAAAAATTAGCCAGGTATGGTGCCATGTGCCTGTAGGCCGAGCTCCTTGGGAGGCTGAGGCAGGAAAATCACTTGAACCCTGGAGGGAGAGGTTGCAGTGAGCGGAGATTGCACCACTACACTCTAGCCTGAGCAACAGAGTGAGACTCTGTCTCAAAAATAATAATAATAATAATAATAATAATAATAATAATAATAATAAAGGCAAAAACGTCTGGTCTGCAAAAGACACTGTGAATGGAACGAGAAGTCACAGGCATGGAGAAGATATTTCCAAGACACGTATCTGTAACCAGTATGTGGTCAGGTGCACTGGCTCACGCCCGTCATCCCAGCACTTTGGGAGGCCAAGGCAGTGGATCATGAGGTCAGGAGCTGGAGACCAGTTTGGTTAACATGGAGAAACCTCGTCTCCATTAAAAATACAAAAATGAGCTGGGCATGGTGGTGGGCGCCTGTTATCCCAGCTTCTCAGGAGGCTGAGGCAGGAGAATTGCTTGAACCCAGGAGGCCGAGGTTGCAGTGAGCCGAGACTGCACCACTGCACTCCAGCCTGGGTGACAGAGTGAGACTCCATCTTAAAAAAAAAAAAAAAAAAAAAAAGCAAGAGCTTGTCTACACAAACAATTTAAAAATATTAGCTGGACATGGTGGTGTACACCTAGAGTCCCAGCTACACAAGGGACTGAGACAGGGCCTCTCTTGAGGCCCGGAGGTTGAGGCTGCAGTGAGCAATTGTTGTACCACAGCCGCCCCCCGCCCCCAGCTTGGTTGACAGAGCAAGGCCCTGTCTCAAATGAAAAAAAAAAAAAAAAAAAAAAAAAAAGGGTGAGTTCATGTCCTTTGCAGGGACATGGATGAAGCTGGAAACTATCATTTTCAGAAACTAAGAGAGGAACAGAGAACCAAACACCGCGTGTTCTCACTCATAAGTGGGAGTTGAACAATGAGAATGCAGGGAGGGGAACATCACACACTGGGGCCTGTCGGGGGGTGGGGGGCTAGGGGAGGGAGAGCATTAGGAGAAACTCCTAATGTAGATGGCAGGTTGACAGGTGCTGCAAACCATCATGGCACGTGTACACCTGTGCAACAAACCTGCACGTTCTGCACCTGTATCCCAGAACTTAAAGTATAATAAAAATTAAAATAAAGAACTTTTTTTGTAAAACAAAGAACCAGTATGCAAAATGTGCCAAAAAAACCTCTTCAGACTCAACCACTGGAAAACAAACGGCCGCATTTAAACATGGGCCTCCTCACCAAAGGTGCTTTGCAGGTGGTACATTCGCCTACGAAAAATCACTCCACGTCGTAACTCATCGGGGGATTGCAAATGAATACCGCTGAGACGTGTTAGGCGACGGGTCTGGAAATGACTAAGATCTAGAGATGCCAACGGATGAAATACCGGAACTCTCACTGAAGGCTGGTCACAAGAGAGTCCCTGCACCCTCTGACTTTGAGGTCACTGTGCAGCCTGGAATCAGATTTTCTTTTCTTTTTTTTTTTTTTTCTTGAGACTGAATCTTGCTCTGTGGTCCAGGCTGGAGGGCAATGGTGCCATCTTGGCTCCCTGCAACCTCCGCCTCCTGGGTTCAAGTCATTCTCCTGCCTCAGCCTCCAGAGTAGCTGACAGGCACCTGCCACCATGCCTGGCTAAGTTTTGTTATTTTTAGTAGAGACTGGGTTTCTCCATGTTGGTCAGGCTGGTCTCAAACTCCCGACCTCAGGTGATCCACCTGCCTCGACCTCCCAAAGTGCTGCGATCACAGGCGTGAGCCACCGTGCCCGGCCATGTAGTCACATTTTCCTCAAACTTTGGGTTTAGGGGAGCCCAGCTTTGGGATTAGGAGAGTCCAGCTTTGGATTTAAGGGATCCCAGTTTTGGGTTTAGGGGAGCTCAGCTTTGGGATTAGGAGAGTACAGCTTTGGGTTTAGGAGAACTCAGTTTTGGGATTAGGAGAGTACAGCTTTGGGTTTAGGGGAACTCAGTTTTGGGATTAGGAGAGTACAGCTTTGGGTTTAGGGGAGCCCAGCTTCCATCCCTCGCACCCTCAAAGTTCCCCATCTTTGTAGACCCAGTGACCTCTGTTACTGTGATAACACCTGCCTCTGAACGAACTCTGTGTTCTACTGACTTGAAAGTGAGCTGCCAACCCCAGTGAACCGGCAGCTGGCAGGCGTCGGGGGAAGAGAGGACCTGCTTGCCTCGGCCTCAGATCACAAGGCAAGAATCCTCGTAGCTAAGCACAAAAACGCGTAGGAAATGCTCTGAGCTCTGTCGCTCTGTGTTGATTTTCCTCTATTGCATAACCCAACCAAACAGACAGTTTGCCCAGCGAGATTTGCATGCTGCCCTCCGCGGACGCCCGTGACGATTTTGAGCCGTGTTCTCTGCAAAGGCAGCGACCGCGTTTCTCTGATTTCTGTATCTCATTCTCAGAGTGTATAACACACGGCTTCACCACGGGCCAGAGCGCGGATTCTGAGAAACACGAGTAGCTCTTTTTAAAACAAAATTAATGTGTGTGCGTATGTGTGTGTGTGCGCGCGTGCACGACGGCTGTTTTTTTAAAGTTTCCAAGTACTTGACCGTGCACACACCTCTCTGGGTGGGGATGTCTGAACAGCAGCTGCAAAATCTACCTCGCTCTGGAAAGCAGGAAGCCACTGTACGTGGAATTAAGCTAATTAACATGAAATGCCCTTCAGTGAAAAAAAAACAAAAAATGAAAAAACCCAGTTGTTGACGTGTGGGCCCTTCCCTGCTGCAAAAGAAGGTGCAAATAGCACGTCTTCTGAAATGTAAGCACTTCTGCCATTACCGAGCCGCAGTGCCAATGGTTACCGGGGGTTACGGCAGACACATTTGTTGAACAGATGATGTGAGGTGACAGGAAGGTTTGCAGGCTCCACTTCCTAACAGCCGTTCTCTGTTTAAAGACCGTTGCTCAGGGTTAATTGACGCCGACTTGCCTCATGATAGTTTAATTGTAATGAGGTGGATTTTACTCACCCTGTTTCCAGCCGTGTGCCCAGCGGAGCAGCCAAAGAGAAAGACCCCCGGAGGTGAAACCGAGACGGCCTCAACTATCTTGTTCCTGTCTGAAGTCGAAGCTGGGCTCCCTTAGATCCAAAGCAGGCCTTTCTTAAAACCCAAAGCTGCCCTCCCTCAGACTCAAAAGGAGGCTCCTTTAAGAACCAAAGAGAGCCTCCCTTAGACGCAAAGCTGAGCTCCCCAAAACCCAAAGCTGGGGTCCTTTAAACCCAAAGCTGGGCTCCTTTAAACCCAAAGCAGGGTTACCCTAAACCCAAAGCTGACCTCCTTTAAACCCAAAGCTGGGCTCCTTTAAACCCAAAGCAGGGTTACCCTAAACCCAAAGCTGACGTCCTCTAAACCCAAAGCTGGGCTCCTTTAAACCCAAAGCAGGGTTCCCCTAAACCCAAAGCTGGGCTCCCCTAAACCCAAAGCTAAGGTCCCTTAACCACAGAGCTGGGCTCTCCTAAACCCAAAGCTGACCTCCTTTAAACCAAAAACTGAGCTCCTTTAAACCCAAAGCAGGGTTCCCCTAAACCCAAAGCTAAGGTCCCTTAACCACAGAGCTGGGCTCTCCTAAACCCAAAGCTGACCTCCTTTAAACCCAAAGCTGGGCTCCTTTAAACCCAAAGCAGGGTTACCCTAAACCCAAAGCTGACGTCCTCTAAACCCAAAGCTGGGCTCCTTTAAACCCAAAGCAGGGTTCCCCTAAACCCAAAGCTGGGCTCCCCTAAACCCAAAGCTAAGGTCCCTTAACCACAGAGCTGGGCTCTCCTAAACCCAAAGCTAAGCTCCTTTAAACCAAAAACTGAGCTCCTTTAAACCCAAAGCAGGGTTCCCCTAAACCCAAAGCTAAAGTCTCTTAACCTCAGAGCTGGGCTCTCCTAAACCCAAAGCTGACCTCCTTTAAACCCAAAGCTGGGCTCCTTTAAACCCAAAGCAGGGTTCCCCTAAACCCAAAGCTGGGCTCCCCCAAACCCAAAGCAGGGTTCCCCTAAACCCAAAGCTGGGCTCCCCTAAACCCAAAGCTGGGCTCCCCTAAACCCAAAGCTGGGCTCCCTTAAACCCAAAGCTGGGCTCCCCTAAACCCAAAGCTGGGCTCCCTTAAACCCAAAGCTGGGCTCCCCTAAACCCAAAGCTGGACTCCCCTAAACCCAAAGCTGGGCTCCCCTAAACCCAAAGCTGGGCTCCCTTAAACCCAAAGCTGGACTCCCCTAAACCCAAAGCTGGGCTCCCTTAAACCCAAAGCTGGGCTCCTTTAAACCCAAAGCTGGGCTCCCCTAAACCCAAAGCTGGGCTCCCCTAAACAAAGCTGGACTCCCCTAAACCCAAAGCTGGGCTCTCCTAAACCCAAAGCTGGGCTCCCCTAAACCCAAAGCTGGACTCCCCTAAACCCAAAGCTGGACTCCCCTAAACCCAAAGCTGGGCTCCTTTAAACCCAAAGCTGGGCTCCCCCAAACCCAAAGCTGGACTCCCCCAAACCCAAAGCTGGGCTCCTTTAAACCCAAAGCTGGGCTCCTTTAAACCCAAAGCTGGACTCCCCAAAACCCAAAGCTGGACTCCTTTAAACCCAAAGCTGGGCTCCCCCAAACCCAAAGCTGGACTCCCCGAAACCCAAAGCTGGGCTCCCTTAAACCCAAAGCTGGACTCCCCTAAACCCAAAGCTGGACTCCCCTAAACCCAAAGCTGGGCTCCCTTAAACCCAAAGCTGGACTCCCCTAAACCCAAAGGTGGACTCCCTTAAACCCAAAGCTGAGCTCCTTTAAACCCAAAGCTGGGCTCCCCTAAACCCAAAGCTGGGCTCCCCTAAACCCAAAGCTGAGCTCCTTTAAACCCAAAGCTGGGCTCCTTTAAACCCAAAGCTAAGCTCCCTTAACCACAGAGCTGGGCTCCCTTAAACCCAAAGCTGAGCTCCTTTAAATGTACAGCTGGGCTTTCCTTAACCACAAATCTGAGTTCTCCTAAACCCAAAGCTGGGCTCCCTTAAACCCAAAGCTGGGCTCCCCTAAACCCAAAGCTGGGCTCCCCCTAAACTCAAAGCTGGACTCCCTTAAACCCAAAGCTGGGCTCCCTTAAACCCAAAGCTGGGCTCCCCTAAACCCAAAGCTGGGCTCCCCTAAACCCAAAGCTGGGCTCCCCCAAACCCAAAGCTGGGCTCCCCTTAAACCCAAAGCTGAGCTCCTTTAAACTCAAAGCTGGGCTCCCCTAAAACTCAAAGCTGAGCTCCTTTAAACCTACAGCTGGGCTTTCCTTAACCACAAATCTGAGTTCTCCCAAACCCAAAGCTGAGCTCCTTTAAACCCAAACCTGGGCTCCCCTTAAACCCAAAGCTGAGCTCCTTTAAACCCAAAGCTGGGCCCTCATAGACCTAAAGCTGGGTTCCCCTAAACCCAGGGAAGATTTTCATCTTTGAACACAAAGGAGCGTGTTTTTCTCTTGTTCCCTGGATCCAAACCCTCAATGACGGGAACCCTCAGCTGTGACAAGCATCCAGTATACGTATCTCCCCACGGTGTGAGCCATTTTCAGTCTCTCTCCTGTGAAAGGTAAAAGGATCCCAGGGTACCAGTGATCATCGACAGACACTCGTGTCTTTGTTCTCTTTGTGACCTGAGGGAGGTTCTCAGGTCAACAGAAAAGGATATTTTAAAAGATTTCAAAGCAGGACCCATCCTAGGCTACCCCACAGCACAAGAAATTCACAAAACAGGCCGGGCGCAGTGGCTCACGCCTGTCATCCCAGCACTTTGGGAGCCTGAGGCGGGCGGATTACGAGGTCAGGAGTTTGAGACCAGCCTGGTCAACGTGGTGAAACCCCCGTCTCTTCTAAAAATACAAAAAAACATTAGCTGGGCGTGGTGGCAGGTGCCTGTCATTCCAGCTACTCGGGAGGCTGAGACAGGAGAATTGCTGGAACCAGGGAGGTGGAGGTTGCAATGAGCTGAGATTGCACCGCTGCACTCCAGCCTCAGCCACAGAGCAAAACCCTGTTAAAAAAAAAAAAAAAGAAGCGGTAGCTGGGGCACCTTTCTGAGCAAAAACTAGAATCTTCCATGTCCTGTTCGAGTCCTGCGTGTTTGCAGATTGACTCTGAAAATCACCTGGTGGGTTCTCAAATGGTTAACCCTGTCATGCACCGATTCCCCTCCTATAGGTAAAAGCTGGAGACAAATAAAGACAGGTGGAGAATTTGTTAAGCAAACATCTGATTCCTTAATGATGTAATAATGTCTTTTTTTTTTTTTTTTTTTTTTTTGAGACAAGATTGCACTTGGTTGCTCAGGCTGGTCCCCAACTCCTAGACTCCAGAAATTCTCCTGCCTCAGTTTCCAAAAGTGTCGGGGTTACAGGTCGGAGCCACTGCACCCAGCCCTTAATAATGTCTTATTTCTTCTTTTGAAGGCAGATTCTCACTGGGTCACCCAGGCTGGAGTGCAGTGGCATTGTGGCTGTTCACTGCAAACCTTCACCTCTGGGGTTCAAGCAATTCTCGTGCCTCAGCCTCCTGAGTAGCTGGAACCGCAGGTGGGTGCCACCAAGCCCAGCTAAATTTTTGTCTTTTAGTAAAGATGGACATTTTACCCTGTTGCCCAGGCTGGCCTCAAACTCCTGAGGTCAGGCAATCCCCTTGCCTTGGCCACCCAAAATGCTAGGATTACAGGTGTGAGCCACTGCACCTGGCCCCTTAATGACGTCTTCCTGTAAATTATGGCCAAATGTGTTCACATTAATTTAAGTATTACCTAATTAACATTTTATTTACTTTTGTTTCTCTTTTATATTGTAATTAAGGCTACATGGATACATAAATTTAAGAATATTTAGCCGGGCGCGGTGGCTCAAGCCTGTAATCCCAGCACTTTGGGAGGCCGAGATGGGCGGATCACGAGGTCAGGAGATCGAGACCATCCTGGCTAACACGGTGAAACCCCGTCTCTACTAAAAAAAAAATACAAAAAACTAGCCGGGCGCGGTGGCGGGCGCCTGTAGTCCCAGCTACCAGGAGGCTGAGGCAGGAGAATGGCGTGAACCCGGGAGGCGGAGCTTGCAGTGAGCTGAGATCCGGCCACTGCACTCCAGCCTGGGCGGCAGAGCGAGACTCCGTCTCAAAAAAAAAAAAAAAAAAAAAAAAAGAATATTTAAATAATATACATAATCCTATAAAGTAATATAATATATAAATTATATATTACAGATCAGATGTTTTTATGTATGATATTTATATAGAATAATTTATTTACAAATTATATAAATTAAACATGTTATATAGTATGCATATTTAATAATTATAATATATTGTCTAGTATTACTTATATGTTATATATAATTTATACATATATGTGACATATTGAACATAGCATATATAAAATTATATATGACATATTTTATAGATCACATTATGTGTATATATAATGTATATGTAATTATATGTATAACACATTTTTTCTGTATGTCGTTTTGGTGAGGGTAGCATCACAAAATATCTTATATAAAAACGGGTGAGGCCGGGTGTGGTGGCTCACACCTGTAATCCCAGCACTTTGGGAGACTGAGGCGGCTGGAACACCTGAGGCCAGGAGTTCCAGACCAGTCTGGCCAACATGGTGAAACCCCATCTCTACTAAAAATACAAAACTAGCCGGGCGTGGTGGCAGGCACCTGTCATCCCAGCTACTCGGGAGGCTGAGGCAGGAGAATCGCTTGAACCCAGGAGGCGGAGGTTGCAGTGAGCCGAGATCGTGCCATTGCACTCCAGCCTGGGTGAAAAGAGTGAAACTCTGTCTCAGAAACAACAACAAAAAATGGTTGCACTGATACAAACTTACGTATGAACGTTCCCTGCAGCACTCTTCGCGACAGCCGAAAGGTGGAAACGGCTCAAGCGTCCATCAACAGACAGAGAGATAAACACAACAAGAGCCCACAGCCACACAGTGGAATAGTATACAGCCATGAAAAGGAACAAGGCTCTGACCGAAGGAACAAGGCTCTCTACACTGTGGCTGAACTTTGAAGACATGACGCTCAGGGAGAGAAGTCAGACACAGAAGGCCACGTGCTGTAGGATTCCATTTCAATAAAATGCCCAGAACACGCTGATCCATATAGAGAGAAAGGAGATGATCATGGCTGGGGCTGGGGATGGGGAAATGGGAATTGAATTTCCCCCTAAAGGGGTGTTGCCTTTTGGGGGAATGACAAAGTGGTGGAAATAGACAGACGTGGATGTTGCCCAGCACTGTGAATGTCCTAGATGTCCTCCAGTTATTCGCTTTAAAACGGTGAGTTTTCCGTGATGTAAAGTATAATCTCAATAAGAAACGATTGTCTCTTGAAGCAGGAAGGACACATCCCTTACATTTCTGTTTTACTCCCTGTGTCTGAGCTGGCCTTCCACCACACTCTCCTGGCTGACTCCCTGCCCGCCCTGAGTCCTGAATGTTCCTGCATTCTTAATGCTCCACCCTTTTTTTGCTTGGGTTTTCCTGTCTCCCAGAGAGCCCAAGCCACGGCCAGGTGACCCTTTTTCCCCAGGGCAGGGCAGCCCCAGGGCCGAGCTTCCGCTTTTGGGGGACGCAGCGGTCACTGGGGCTGTAGCCAGCCTGGCCTCCTCATCCCTCAGGTCCTCACCGGGGTGTCTGGGGTTCACTGTGCAAGCCTTCCCTGCCTGTGGCCACTATGGCCAATCTGACCTCGGCTGGGTGTGAGTGGAGGGGAAGCGGCGGCCACTGCTGTGTTAACCAGTGACCTCATGGCGTCCGTCAGGAAGCCACAGTGAAAGGCGTCCAAGTTCTCAAGTCCAGCATTGTTTCAATTTCCTCCATCTCTTCCCCGGCCACACACAGCTTCCTTCCTAGCTACCTGGAGTTGACAGGGAAGGAGAGTGCCAAGCGTCCTTGAGTCCTCGGGTGACATCTCCTGTTCCCGGAGCAGACGTCACATTGAATGTCTGCAAATGTTTTCTTGTGCCCCCCCGTCCTAGGAAGATGCGCTTATCATCTTTGCACTACGTATGGGGACACTGAGGTGCAGAGGGTGTCAGGAACCTGACCCATGAGTGACAAGGGCATGGTGCTTGGCACCCAGGCCCTAGGTTTTCTGGGCGTATAGAAGATGCCACACTCTGCTTTGCATTAATCTCCAAATACGTGCATCTGAGCAGAAACACACGTGTGCCCCTGAGCCTGAACTCTGCACCTGTCTCTGGCTGCCTGTTTCATCCTCCTTGCCCTCCTGAGGGGATTTCAGGGACCATACAGCATACTGAGAGCTCCTCAAGGAGAAGACACCTGAGGTGTATCATCCTGGTCCTCCCTGAGGCTGGAGCATGGTCCTGGCCTACTGGGCAGGTGCATTTGCACCTGCTCTTCACAGGGGTTGGGGACAAGTCAGAATACAGGTTAAAAAAAAAAAAAGAGGAGGCCGGGCACGGTGGCTCACACCTGTAATCCCAGCACTTTGGGAGGTCGAGGTGTGTGGATCGCCTGAGGTCGGGAGTTCCAGACCAGCCTGAGCAACATGGAGAAATCCCGTCTCTACTAAAAATAAGCCGGGTGTGGTGGTGCACGCCTGTAATCCCAGCTACTTGGGAGGCTGAGGCATGAGAATTGCTTGAACCCGGGAGGCAGAGGTTATGGTGATCTGAGATCACGCCATTGCACTCTCCAGCCTGTGCAAGAAGAGCAAAACTCCGTCTCAAAAAAAAAAAAATAATAATCATAATAAAAAATTAAAAAAAAGAAGAAAAGTGGGTCTCAACAGGGTGCCCAGTGTATTACCGAACAGCTGAGCCCCTCAGGAGCTCCTCAACCTGCCTCAGTTATTATTGGAGAGGCAGAAAGAGCCAAGGAATCTCACTGCCTGTTTCTGCTGTAAACCACCCTGCTGGGAAGGGGTGGATGCAAAGCTACCAACTGACCACAACTCACACGCTGGGGTGGTGTTTCCCCTGCTCGCTCTCAGGCACAGACGACGTGATCATGCCAGCTCCCTTGGTATGCTGTTCCACCTGGCTCTGCGGCAGGCTGTGTCTCCACAGCGGTGGGACCAACTCACGTATATCTCTTGCCCTAACTCCTGTGGCTCCTCTTCCCCGTGCAGCTCCTCATGCCTGTCTGCACCCAGCACGGTCTTGAGTGACACCTTCAACCCTCCTTCTTGTGGCATCAGCCCACCATGGACCTGCCGGAGCCTCTTGGAAATCTGCATTTCATTCCAGCCCATGGGTGACAGCTCCTGCCTCCATAAAGACCCTCTCTTCCCCACCAGATACCTGCTGCAAACTCCTTTGGGTCTGCTTTCCTTAGCTTAGAGCTGTGCACCCAGGGTGGTCTTGGTCAATGCAGGGGTGTGTGTGTGTGTGTGTGTGTGTGTGTGTGAGACACAGGACATTCCCAATGACTGTGGAGGGAATGAATGGGTGCGTGTATGAATAACACTCAGGGTGTCCACACAAATGTAGAGAGAATGAATGAATGACACCCAGAGATTCATTCCCACAAATGTGGAGGGAATGAATGAATGATACTCAGGGATTCCCCACAAATGTGGAGGGAATGAATGAATGACACTCAGAATTCAGTCCCACAAATGTGGAGGGAATGAATGAATGACACCCAGGATTCACTTCCACAAATGTAGAGAGAATGAATGAATGATACCCAGGGATTCCCTACAAATGTGGAGGGAATGAATGTATGACACCTAAGGATTCCCTACAAATGGAGAGGGAATGAATAACACTCAGAGATTTGCTCCTGCAAATGTGGAGAGAATGAATGAACAACACCAAGATTCATTCCCACAAATGTGGAGGGAATGAATGAATGACATCAGGGTTCACTCCCGCAAATATAGAGGGAATGAATGAATGACACCCAGGATTCACTTCTGAAAATGTAGAGAAAATGAATGAATGATACCCAGGGATTCCTCACAAATGTGGAGGGAATGAATGAATGACACCCAGGATTCACTTCCGAAAATGTAGAGAGAATGAATGAATGATACCCAGGGATTCCCCACAAATGTGGTGGGAATGAATGAATGATGTCGAGGGATTCCCGCAAATGTGGAGGGAATGAATGAATGACACCCAGGATTCACTTCTGCAAATGTAGAGAGAATGAATGAAAGACACCCAGATATTCCCTGCAAGTGTGGAGGGAATGAATGAATGACATCCAGGGATTCCGCGTACATGTGGAGGGAATGAAAGAATGACACATAAGGATTCCCCAGAAATGTGGAGGGAATGAATGAATGACACCCAGAGATTCATTCCTGCAAATGTGGAGGGAATGAACGAATGAGTAACACACAGGCCTTGCTTGATAAACGAATGGGTGAATGCATAAATGAAAGAATGACGTGCAGGGTTTTCTCCCTAAAAGTGGAGTGAATGAAAGAGTCAATGCGTGATGCCCACTAGTTCTTGACAAGTGTAGAGCAAATGAGGAGATGAATGAATGAATGAATGCCACTCTGAGAATGCAGAGTGAATGAGTGATGGAATGTGTGGAGCAAATGAGGAAATGAGTGAATGAATGCATGCCACTGTGAGAATGTAGAGTGAATGAGTGATGGAATGTGTGGAGGAAATAAGGAAATGAATGAATGAATGAATGCCACTCTGAGAATGCAGAGTGAATGAGTGATGGAATGTGTGGAGGAAATGAGGAAAAGAATGACTGAATGAATGAATGCCACTCTGAGAAGGCAGAGTGAATGAGTGATGGAATGTGTGGAGGAAATGAGGAAATGAGTGAATGAATGAATGCCACTGTGAGAATGCAGAGTGAATGAGTGATGGAATGTGTGGAGGAAATGAGGAAAGGAGTGAATGAATGAATGCCACTGTGAGAATGCAGAGTGAATGAGTGATGGAATGTGTGGAGGAAATGAGGAAAGGAGTGAATGAATGCCACTCTGAGAATGCAGAGTGAATGAGTGATGGAATGTGTGGAGGAAATGAGGAAATGAGTGAATGAATGCATGCCACTCTGAGAAGGCAGAGTGAATGAGTGATGGAATGTGTGGAGGAAATGAGGAAATGAGTGAATGAATGAATGAATGCCACTCTGAGAAGGCAGACTGAATGAGTGATGGAATGTGTGGAGGAAATGAGGAAAAGAATGAATGAATGAATGAATGCCACTCTGAGAATGCAGAGTGAATGAGTGATGGAATGTGTGGAGGAAATGAGGAGATGAATGAATGAATGAATGCATGCCACTCTGAGAATGCAGAGTGAATGAGTGATGGAATGTGTGGAGCAAATGAGGAAATGAGTGAATGAATGCATGCCACTGTGAGAATGCAGAGTGAATGAGTGATGGAATGTGTGGAGGAAATGAGGAGATGAATGAATGAATGAATGCATGCCACTGTGAGAATGCAGAATCAATGAGTGATGGAA
Source organism: Macaca thibetana thibetana (assembly GCF_024542745.1). Lineage (NCBI taxonomy): Eukaryota > Metazoa > Chordata > Mammalia > Primates > Cercopithecidae > Macaca > Macaca thibetana. The sequence goes on along the minus strand of NC_065599.1, from coordinate 12,075,279 downwards.
TGTGCGGAGCAAATGAGGAAAGGAGTGAATGAATGCCACTCTGAGAATGCAGAGTGAATGAGTGATGGAATGTGTGGAGGAAATGAGGAGATGAGTGAATGAATGAAGGCCACTGTGAGAATGCAGAGTGAATGAGTGATGGAATGTGTGGAGGAAATGAGGAAATGAGTGAATGAATGAAGGCCACTGTGAGAATGCAGAGTGAATGAGTGATGGAATGTGTGGAGGAAATGAGGAGATGAGTGAATGAATGAATGAAGGCCACTCTGAGAATGCAGAGTGAATGAGCGATGGAATGTGTGGAGGAAATGAGGAAATGAATGAAGGAATGAATGCCACTCTGAGAATGCAGAGTGAATGAGTGATGGAATGCATGGAGGAAATGAGGAAATGAATGAAGGAATGAATGCCACTCTGAGAATGCAGAGTGAATGAGTGATGGAATATGTGGAGCAAATGAGGAGATGAGTGAATGAATGAATGCATGCCACTGTGAGAATGCAGAGTGAATGAGTGATGGAATGTGTGGAGGAAATGAGGAGATGAGTGAATGAATGAATGAATGCCACCCTGAGAATGCGGAGTGAATGAGTGATGGAATGTGTGGAGCAAATGAGGAGATGAATGAATGAATGAATGAATGCATGCCACTGTGAGAATGCAGAGTGAATGAGTGATGGAATGTGTGGAGGAAATGAGGAGATGAGTGAATGAATGAATGAATGCCACCCTGAGAATGCGGAGTGAATGAGTGATGGAATGTGTGCAGCAAATGAGGAGATGAATGAATGAATGAATGAATGAATGAATGCCACTGTGAGAATGCAGAGTGAATGAGTGATGGAATGTGTGGAGGAAATGAGGAGATGAGTGAATGAATGAATGAATGCCACCCTGAGAATGCAGAGTGAATGAGTGATGGAATGTGTGGAGCAAATGAGGAGATGAATGAATGAATGAATGAATGCCACTGTGAGAATGCAGAGTGAATGAGTGATGGAATGTGTGGAGGAAATGAGGAGATGAGTGAATGAATGAATGAAAGCCACCCTGAGAATGCGGAGTGAATGAGTGATGGAATGTGTGCAGCAAATGAGGAAAGGAGTGAATGAATGCATGCCACTGTGAGAATGCAGAGTGAATGAGTGATGGAATGCATGGAGCAAATGAGGATGTGAATGAATGAATGCATGCCACTCTGAGAATGCAGAGTGAATGAGTGATGGAATGTGTGGAGGAAATGAGGAAAGGAGTGAATGAATGAATGAATGCCACTGTGAGAATGCAGAATGAATGAGTGATGGAATGTGTGGAGGAAATGAGGAAAGGAGTGAATGAATGAATGCCACTCTGAGAATGCAGAGTGAATGAGTGATGGAATGTGTGGAGGAAATGAGGAAAGGAGTGAATGAATGAATGCCACTGTGAGAATGCAGAATGAATGAGTGATGGAATGTGTGGAGGAAATGAGGAAAGGAGTGAATGAATGAATGCCACTGTGAGAATGCAGAGTGAATGAGTGATGGAATGTGTGGAGCAAATGAGGAAAGGAGTGAATGAATGAATGCCACTGTGAGAATGCAGAGTGAATGAGTGATGGAATGGACAGAAGGTGGCAGGGGCGGTGTGGACGTTGGCCCCAACGCCTCCCTCTGACCCATTTTGGTCCAGCTCGCCACTGGCCCTGACCTCTCCGCTGCATCCATGGAAACTGTGCACCCAGCACCCCTTTTCCCCGGGGTCACTCCCGCTCTGGGCTGTGTGGTTCTCTCGGACTGTCAATCAATGAGGAGAAGGGTGTGGTCCAAGTCTGTCAATCACTGAGGATGGGGGAGCGTGGTCTAAGCCTGTCAATCACTGAGGATGGGGGAGTGTGGTCCACGCCTGTCAATCACTGAAGATGGGGGTGTGGCCCAAGCCTGTCAATCACTGAAGATGGGGGAGTGTGGTCCAAGCCTGTCAATCACTGAGGATGGGGGAGTGTGGTCCACGCCTGTCAATCACTGAAGATGGGGGTGTGGCCCAAGCCTGTCAATCACTGAAGATGGGGGTGTGGCCCAAGCTTGTCAATCACTGAAGATGGGGGAGTGTGGTCCAAGCCTGTCAATCACTGAGGATGGGGGAGCGTGGTCTAAGCCTGTCAATCACTGAAGATGGGGGTGTGGCCCAAGCCTGTCAATCACTGAAGATGGGGGAGTGTGGTCCAAGCCTGTCAATCACTGAGGATGGGGGAGTGTGGTCCACGCCTGTCAATCACTGAAGATGGGGGTGTGGCCCAAGCCTGTCAATCACTGAAGATGGGGGTGTGGCCCAAGCCTGTCAATCACTGAGGATGGGGGAGTGTGGTCCAAGCCTGTCAATCACTGAAGATGGGGGTGTGGCCCAAGCCTGTCAATCACCCAAGAGAGGGGTGTGGCCCAAGCCTGGCCAGTTAGGGGGTCCGTCACCCTGTTCATAAAAATTATTGCAAGCAGTGGTCATTTGTCTCTGACGTGGCCGGTTGGAACCCTTCAAGAGGTGTGACTTGTGGGTGCCAGGAGAGTGAGGGTCCCCTTTTTGATTCTGTTCTGAAAAGATGGGGACCCCAGACTACCAGAGACCCTCTTTCCATTCCTATAGAGAAGGTGGTCTTCCTGAAGTCATTCCACACCCTGCAGCTGAGGGAGGCAGAAAAAAGTGGGGCTGAAACGTGGGAAGAGAGAAAGAGAAAGAGGAGAGACTGATGGCCGTTTAAGCTCCTGGATCCAGCCATGCCTGAAGTCCTCATAGAAATCCTAATTATCCAATTTGACACTTTCCACCTTGCCTTCAGCTAGCTCGACTCAAGTTTCTATCGCTCGCCATAGAAGACAGTTGTGCCTCAAGCACTAGAGGCAGGCAGGCTGAGGTCCCAGTTGGGGGACAGAATACTCCTAGTTCCAGCAAAAGGTCCCTACGGAGCCCATGCCACCTGCCCTGGGCTGAAGCATGGTTATTTCAAAGGCAGTCACGCATCTTTCATCACTAATTCCCCAGTGCAGTGGTTCAAGGCTAACAAGCGGCACCCAGCGCCCACCTCTGCCTCTTTCTGGTTGTAGGTCTTGAACACAGCACCCCCGCCGGCTCCATGTTCGCCTCAGTTTCCCTTAATGGTAAAACAGGGACGATCGTCATAGCACCTGTCTCACGAAGTTTCGAAAATCCCAGAGACAAGGCTGGGTGCACGTGGCTCACACCTGTCATCCCAGGCACTTTGGGAGACAGAGGCAGGCGGATCACCTGAGGTCGGAAGTTCGAGACCAGCCTGGCCAACATAGTGAAACCCCATCTCTACTAAAATACAAAAAATTAGCCGGGCGTGGTGGCGAGTGCCTGTCATCCCAACTACTCAGGAGGCTGAGGCAGGAGAATCACTTGAATCCGGGAGGGGGAGGTTTCAGTGAGCTGAGATCGCCGTGCTACTGTACTCCAGCCTGGGCGACAGAGCGAGACTTCGTCGAAAGAAAGGATAAAGGAAAAGGAAAGGAAAGAAGGAAGGAAAGAAAGGAAGGAAGGAAAGAAAGGAAGGAAAGAAAGAAAGGAAGGAAGGAAAGAAAGAGAGAGAGAAAGAGAGAGAGAAAGAGAAAGAGAGAGAAAGAAAGAAAGAAAGAAAAGAAAGAAAGAAAATCCCAGAGATAAAGACCTTGCAAAAGTGGCTGCTGCATCCTGTGCACTCAATTGACGTCAACTATTTTTATTTGCGAAAACCAAGAACAACGTCTCCTCCCCGCAAAACAAAAGCAAAATAAAAGCAGAAGACAGGTGTGAAGAAGATTTCTGGGAGAGCACATTTTCAAGAAGGTGGACTTTTTCCATCTTTTTCTAGGCCAACCTCAGCCCTGTCTGTGACCCTCGAGAGCTTGTGCAGAGTGCGTGGCCCCTATCTTGAGGGTGTGTGTCATTTTGCAGGACTCTGGTGAGCCCGGGTTAAAAAAATCACACACCCCAAAGGCAGGCCGAGCTGAGGGCTCTCTCTGCCATTCAACCGCATCTGTGGCCCGGATCTGCTCTGTTGCTGGGGTATTTCTGCAGGGCGGCCTCTCCTCTGTGAACACCCCCAGGTCCCCGTGACTTACAGCGGCGGCCGCAGGGAGGGCAGACGTCCCGGGTGAGGCTGGTCTTGTGGTGTTTGTCCGAGCAGCCGTCAAGCTGGGCAGGGGGTCCTCGGGGACGCTCCTCCTCCTGGTCCAGAGGTGGCTGCCCTATGGCAGTGTGCTTGCACAGGGGCAGGGGTGCAGGGCCAGCTCTCTGCTCTGCTGGGAAAAAAAAAACCCCACTGGTTGTGCCTGCACCAAACCCTGAGACAGACACGAGCAGCCTCCAGAGACCCAGCGAGCTGCTCTCAGCCGCGATCTGCAGACTGAACTTGGTGCAGGGTGGTTATGAAACAGGCCAGACCGACAATAGATGGGAAAGGTTCCTGTTTTTGGCCCTGGGCCCCAGGGAGCGGGGTCAGACCATCACAGGGGGATTTTACGTGTTTTTCTCCTGATGCGATATTTTTCAATACGGCTTTTTTTTTTTTTTTTTTTTTTTTAAATGAGTTTGGCCTCCATGTATGCAGGACCATTGCCTCAGAAGAGTTAGTGTAGGATTCGAAAATGGGTTAAATATAAGGACAGCTTCTCTTGCCTATATTGGATATGACTTTATGCTTTACGTGAAAATACTAATTTTTAAAAATATGTATGTCCACAGTCACTATTTTTTTTTTTTTTTTTTGAGACGGAGTCTGGCTCTGTGGCCCAGGCTGGAGTACAGTGGCTGGATCTCAGCTCACTGCAAGCTCCGCCTCCCGGGTTCACGCCATTCTCCTGCCTCAGCCTCCCGAGTAGCTGGGACTACAGGCGCCCACCACCTCGCCCGGCTAGTTTTTTTGTATTTTTTAGTAGAGATGGGGTTTCACCGTGTTAGCCGGGATGGTCTCGATCTCCTGACCTCGTGATCCGCCCGTCTCGGCCTCCCAAAGTGCTGGGATTACAGGCTTGAGCCACCGCGCCCGGCCTTTTTTTTCTTTTGAGACTGAGTCTCGCTCTGCTTTCCAAGCTGGAATGCAATGGTACCGTCTCAGCTCACTGTGACATCTGCCTCCCAGGTTCAGATGATTCTCCCTCGGCTTCCCAAGTAGCTGGGATAACAGGTATACACCACCACATCCAGCTATTTTTCTTTTTTGTATTTTTTTTATTTTTAGTAGAGGCAGGGTTTCATCATGTTGGTCAGGCTGGTCTCCAACTCCTGACCTCAGGTGATCCACCCGCCTCAGCCTCCGAACGTTCTAGGATTACAGGGGTGAGCCACCACGCCCGTCTGTATATTCACTATTTAAAAGCGGTGCTCATTGGATTATGCTAAGACAGTTTTTATTTGGAAGCTTGAGGCTGCCGTGAGCTGAACGACACGGTACTGACTAAACTGAACTGAACCGAACAACTCACACCACTGCACTTCCAGCCTGGGTGACAGACAGAGCAGGATCCTGTCTCAAAAATAAAAGGGAGAGCCCTTAATGCAAACAGCTAGCTCAGGGTATATTTTGTGCAGTTTCTGTCTGTTACAGGCTGAATGGTACCCTCCCAAATTCACACGTTAAAGCCCTAGGACCACACGATGTGGCTGTATTTAGAGATTACTTCTTTGTAGAGTTGACGACGGTAAAATGAGGTCACTAGGAGTGGGCCCTGATCCAATAGGACTGGTGTCCTCATAAGAAGAGGAGACGAGACCGGGCGCGGTGGCTCAAGCCTGTAATCCCAGCACTTTGGGAGGCCGAGACGGGCGGATCACGAGGTCAGGAGATCGAGACCATCCCGGCTAACACGGTGAAACCCCGTCTCTACTAAAAAATACAAAAAAACTAGCCGGGCGAGGTGGTGGGTGCCTGTAGTCCCAGCTACTCGGGAGGCTGAGGCAGGAGAATGGCGTAAACCCGGGAGGCGGAGCTTGCAGTGAGCTGAGATCCAGCCACTGCACTCCAGCCTGGGTGACAGAGCGAGACTCCGTCTCAAAAAAAAAAAAAAAAAGAAAAAAAGAAGAGGAGACGAGGACAGGGACACACACAGAGGGTTGACCCTGTGAGGACACAGGGAGAAGACGGCGTCTCCAAGCCCAGGAGAGAGGCCTCAGGAGGAACCAGCCCTGCCCACACCTGGATCTCAGACGTCCAGCCTCCAGGACTGTGGGAGAATCAATGTCTGTTGTTTATAAGCCGCCCAGTCTATGGTATTCTGTGATAGCAGCCTGAGATGGACTAAGACATCCCATAAGAAGAGGAGATGAGGACACAGACACACACAGAGGGACGAGCCTGTGAGGACACAGGGAGAAGACGGCGTCTCCAAGCCCAGGAGAGAGGCCTCAGGAGGAACCAGCCCTGCCCACACCTGGATCTCAGACCTCCAGCCTCCAGGACTGTGGGAGAATCAATGTCCGTTGTTTCTAACCACCCAGTCTGCCGTGTTTTATTATGGTGATCGAACTGACTGCCCCTTCACTCTGAAGCAGGTGGGAGAAGGCGAACGTCGGGGAAGCTGCAGAAACCTGGGCCGAAAGGAAGAGAACGTGAGTGCCACTGGCTTGTGCCTGCCGTCGAATTCCGAAGACCATCTCGAGGCCATCGCCGTCGGGAGTCACGCTCCCCGGCCTGGCTTCTCGGTAGACACAGTGCGTTACAGGGTGGGAAATGGTTGTTAACCGTGGTGCCCCGCCTTGGGGTTGGGGAGCCACCCGAGAAGGCACACAGCCACAGCCACAGCCACAGCCACAGCCACTGCCACAGCCACAGCCCTCCCGGGTGCGGCTCCCTGGGATTCCGCCCTCTGCCCTTACACAGGGTTTCTCTGTCGCTGCTCGGTTCACAGGAAGCAACTTGTCTGCTGTTCCCAAATCTACTTCTGGGGGCCTCGGTCCTCTGCTCTTTTCCCGGAGGGAACAGGCTGGGAAGGAGACTGGTGTCCCCTTAAAGCATTCAGGCAGCCACCACTTCAGACGGACCAGTCATTCGCAGATAACTAGGACATGGGGTCATGTTCAACACCGCTTCCCGTGACTCTCTTTCCTTCCTTCCTTCCTTCCTTCCTTCCTTCCTTCCTTCCTTCCTTCCTTCCTTCCTTCCTTCTTCCTTCCTTCCTTCCTTCCTTCCTTCCTTCCTTCCTTCCTTCCTTCTTTCCCTTTCTTTCCTTCCTTCATTTCTCTCTTTCTCTCTTTCTTTCTCGTCTTTCTCTTTCTCTCCTTCCTTCCTTCTTTCTCTTTCTTTCTTTCTCTCCTTCCTTCCTTCTTTCTTTCTCTTTCTTTCTTTTTCTTTCTTTCTCTCCTTTCTTCCTTCCTTCCTTCCTTCCTTCCTTCCTTCCTTCCTTCCTTCCTTCCTTCCTTCCTCTCTCTCTCTTTCCCTCCTTCCCTCCCTCCCTTCTTTCCTTCTTTCTTTCTTTCTTTCTTTCTTTCTTTCTTTCTTTCTTTCTTTCTTTCTTTCCTTCTTTCTTTCTTTCCTTCTTTCTTTCCTTTTGAGATGGAGTCTCGCTCTGTCGCCCAGGCTGGAGTGCAGTGGCACAATCTTGGCTCACTGCAACCTCCGCCTCCCGGGTTCAAGCTATTCTGCCTCAGCCTCCCACGTAGCTGGAACTACAAGCACCTGCCACCACGCCTGGCTACTTTTTGTATTTTTAGTAGAGACGGGGTTTCACCATGTTGGCCAGGATGGTCTTGATCTCTTAACATCGTGATCCGCCCGCCTCGGCCTCCCAAAGTGCTGAGATTACAGGCGTGAGCCACTGCACCTGGCCGAGTATTTTTAATATTAGTGTTTTAGGAACTCAGTCACTCCACTAGCCAACCAGCATGGACAGAAACGCAAACATCAGGCCCGGCGCAGTGAGTGTCTCACAGTTGAAATTCCAGCACTTTGGGAGGCTGAGGTGGGTGGATCACTTGAGGTCAGGAGTTCAAGACCAGTCTGATCAATATGGTGAAACCCCATCTCTACTTAAAACACAAAAATTAGCCAGGCGTGGTGGCAGGTGCCTGTAATCCCAGCTATTCGGGAGGCTGAGGCAGGAGAATCGCTTGAACCCGGGAGGCGGAGGTTGCAGAGAACCGAGATTGCACCACTGCACTCCAGCCTGGGTGACAGAGTGAGGCTCCATCTCAAAACAAAAACAAAAACAAAACAACAACAACAAAAAGAAACTCAAACATCACAGAGACAGAGCAATGTTTAAAAAAAAATAGCATGTTAATTAGGGTTTTTTCTTTTTGTTTTCATGACAAAGTCTCACTCTGTGACCCAAGCTGGAGTGTAGGCTGAGCTCAGTGGCTCACACCTGTCATCCCAGCATTTTGGGCGGCCGAGGCGGGTGGATCACCTGAGGTCAGGAGTTAGAGACCAGCCTGGCCAAGATGGTGAAACCCCGTCTCTACTAAAAATACAAAAATGTGCCGGGCGTGGTGGCGGGCGCCTGTCATTCCAGCTGCTCGGGAGGCTGAGGCAGGAGAATCGCTTGAACCCGGGAGAGGGAGGTTGCAGTGAGCCGAGATCGCACCACCGCACCTCAGCCTGGGGGACAAGAGTAAACCCTGTTTCAAAATAAATAAATAAATAAATAAATAGTATGCTGACAAGGAAATATGGCTCTTTCTGTTTGTCATAGTGGCTGGCATCTCCAAGAAGGTACCGGACTTGCTGAGGTGTGGAGTGAGGTAGCACACACAGGCTGGTGACAGATGGTTGGTTTGGGGGAAGTGGGACGGCGAGGGGCGTGTTGGGGCGGGCTTGGAGGCCTGTGGGCGTCAGACAGGCAGCTTAGGGGGTCCTGGCCGTCCAGGAAGCTGTGAGTATTTGGTTTGGCGGCAGCTGAACCCAGGCAGCGGGGCCGAGGAGGTAAGAAGCAGAGATGGATAGGCAGCAACCCTGCCGGATGCCCGCCACAGCAGACACAGATAGCACAAAGGATAAAAATAAACACCAACGGCTCCTTCCAACCTGATTCCTGCTTTGACCTGGAGACTCAAGCTGCTGCTGAACTTTGAACAGCACCCACAGTGTTAGAAAACTATGAAGGAGGGTCAGCCCGTCTTGGTGATAGCCCCCAGAGGTGACCTCCCAACACCCACCAGATGCACAACAGCCAACTCCGTTTTTGTTTTTTCCGACGGAGTTTTCCTCTTGTCGCCCAGGCTGCAGTGCAATGGCACGATCTTGGTTCACCGCAACCTCCCGTGTTCAAGCGATTCTCCTGCCTCAGCCTCCCGAGTAGCTGGGATGACAGGCACGCACCACCACGTCTGGCTAATTTTTGTGTTTTTAGTAGAGATGGAGTTTCACTATGTTGCCCAGGCTGGTCTCAAACTCCTGATCTCGTGATCTGCCCTCCTCGGCCTCCCCAAAGTGCTGGGATTACAGGTGTGAGCCACTGCGCCCAGCCCTCTGTTGTTTTCTGAGATGGAGTCTCGCTCTTGTTGCCCAGGCTGGAGTGCAGTGGCACGATCTCGGCTCGCTGCAACCTCCGCTTCTCAGGTTCAGGCGATTCTCCTGCCTCAGCCTCCCGAGTAGCTGGGATGACAGGTGCGGGCCATCATGCCCGGTTAATTTTTGTATTTTTAGTAGAGATGGGGTTGCACTATGTTGGCCAGGCTGGTCTCAAACTCCTGACCTCAGGTGATCCGCCCACCGTGCCCTCCCAAAGCGCTGGGATGACAGGCTTGAGGCCCCGCGCCCGGCCATGTTAATTCTTCAGAAGTCAACAGAGGCCCGTTGCTCTGAGCTGCCACCACCCCCGGCCCTGTTTGTGACGACCAACGGGCTTCTGTGGATGCAGGATTTTGGGTGCTAAAACCAGGAGAGCCCTCAGCAGCACCCATGGGGCCGCCTATCTGGCCCAGGGTGACCTGATTCTCTCGGTTCTGTCCTGGGAGACGTGGGGATTTTTAAGCCTGACCTTTTAGCTTTACCACAGGGCTCCTATCCAGCCTCTTCCTTCCTGAGACGGTCTCTACGCCCAACTTCCAAAGCTCACGGAGCTGGCCGGAGAGTCCCAGGGACCTCCTCCGAACTACGTCTTGGAAGGACGTGGCTGCGTCTTCTCAGATACCATGTCCAGGCTTCAGTCTGAGTCTTTTCGGTCTGACTCCAAGGGACGTAAATGTCAGCCCCCGGGAAGCCCTCCGTGCATCCCTGTGATGGTGCTTTGCAGACTTTTGGCCTGTGTTTGACTTTCTGATGCGTTTTCACTTCCATTTTCGTTCTGACGTGTTTATTTACGGAGAGACGAGGTTTTGCTCTGTTGCCCAGGCTGGAGTGCAGTGGTGACATTATAGCTCACGGCAGCCTCAACCTCCTGGCGTGAACCGATCCTCCCACCTCAGCCTCCTGAGCAGCTGGGACTACAGGTGCATGCCACCACAGCTGGCTAATCTTTGACTTTTGGAGAGATGGGGGGGTCTCACTATGTTGCCCAGTCTTAGTTTTCATTTTTATTTATTATTATTGTTATTTTTTGAGATGGAGTCTCGCTCTGTCACCCAGGCTGCAGTGCAACGGCGCAATCTCGGCTCACTGCAACCTCTGCCTCCCGGGTTCAAGTGATTCTCCTGCCTCAGCCTCCTGAGTACCTGGGATGACAGGCATGTGCCGCCACACCCAGCTAACTTTTTGTATTTTCAGTGGAGATGGGGTTTCACCATGTTGGCCAGACTGGTCTCGATCTCCTGACTTCGTGATCCACCCACCTCGGCCTCCCAAACTGCTGGGATGACAGGCGTGAGGCACCACGCCCGGCCAGTTTTCATTTTTATTTATTAGCATTATTTTTTTTGAGACGAAGTCTCGCTCTGTCACTTGGGTGGGAGTGCCGTGGCACGATCTTGGCTCGCTGCAACCCCTGCCTCCTGGGTTCAAACGATTCTCTTGCCTCAGCCTCTCAAATAGCTGGGACTACAGGCATGTGCCACTACACCCGGCTAATTTTTGTATTATTAGTAGACACAGGATTTTACCCTGTTGGCCAGGCTGCTCTTGAACTCCTGACCTCAAGTGATCCACCCGCCTCAGCCTCTCAAAGTGCTGGGATGACAGACACGAGCCACCGTGCCCGGCCTCATTTTTCTGTTTGGAAATAAAGTCCTGTCTAGGTTTACGATGAGTGGGATCACATCACTGAAGATAAACGAGCAAGAAAATGGATTTGCTTATCTCTGTTTTGGTCACGTCCTCTTGGAGGGGAGCCAAACCTCCTCCCTTCTCTCCCCAACTTCGAACACAGAGTGTTGGTGGCACTCAGTCAGGGACAGGGCCCCGCTCTGGGTTCGGGTTCCTCTTTCTGCTCACTCTCTGGGGACCCTGTTTGCCTCCCTGCAACACGCCTTGCTGAAGAGCTCGGTGCTGGCTGCCACGTGAGCTGCCCCTGTCCCTACTCTCAGCAACCTTCCCCACCTGCAAACCCCAATCGAGGGCCTCCCGTGTTGCGTTGGATGGCGGCCCCCAGAGATAGCTCCACGTCCCGAGCCCTGCTATTTGGGGATGGGGCATCATTTGGAAAAGAAGGTCTTTGCAGATTAATTAACTTGTGGATCTTGAGAGAAAATAATCCTGTGTTATCTGGCTGGGCCTTAAACACAATGACAGGTGTCCTTATCAGAGACAGAGGAGGAGACACAGACACAGAGGAGGAGGCCACGTGGAGACGGAGGCAGAGACTGGAGTGATGCGGCCACAAGCCCAGGGACACCTGGAGCCCCCAGGAACTGGGAGAGGCAGGAAGGATCCTCCCCTAGAGCCTCCAGAGGAAACTGGGTCCAATTGTAATGGGTTGAACAGTGGATCCTGGAAAGATATGTCCATATCCTCGAGCTCAGAATCTGGAATGGGATATTATTTGGAAATAAAGAACTTTGCAGATTTAATAAGTTAAGGATCTGGAGATGAGATCTTCCTGGAGTAGCGTAGGCCTTAAATGCAATGACAGGTGTCCTTGTAAGAGACAGAAGAGGAGACACAGACACAGAGGAGGCCACGTGGAGACGGAGGCAGAGACTGGAGTGATGCGGCCACAAGCCCAGGGACAGCTGGAGCCCCAGGAGCTGGGAGAGGCAGGAAGGATCCTCCCCTGGAGCTCCCTGAGAGAGCCCGGCCCTGAGACATTTTGGTCTCAGACTTCTGGCCCCCGGAACTGTGAGAAAGTAAAAACTCCTGTTGTTGAAGTCCCCAGTTTGTGGCATTATCTGGTGTCTGCCTCAGGGGACTCACGGAAATGGCTTTGTCTCTGCACCCCGGCAATCATTTTAACGTTGCTACCGAACATTTCAAAATGTGAAAGATGCAGGCACTTTGTGACGTGCCAGGAGCATTGTTATTTAAAAACACAACTGCCAGCCGGGCGCAGCGGTTCACGCCTGTCATTCCAGCAGTTTGGGAGGCCGAGGCGGGTGGATCCCCTGAGGTCAGGAGTTCGAGACCAGCCTGGCCAAGATGGTGAAACCCTGTCTCTGTTAAAAATACAAAAATTAGCCGGGCGTGGTGGCGGGTGCCTGTCATCCCAGCGACTCGGGAGGCTGAGGCAGGAGAATCGCTTGAACCCGGGAGGTGGAGGCTGCAGTGAGACGAGATTGTGCCATTGCACTCCAGCCTGGGTGACAAAGTGACACTCTATCTCAAAAACAGACAAACAAACAAACAAAAAACTGCCAGCTGGGCACAGTGGCTCACGCCTGTCATCCCAGCAGTTTGGGAGGCCGAGGCGGGCGGATCCCCTGAGGTCAGGAGTTCGAGACCAGCCTGGCCAACATGGTGAAACCTAGTCTCTACTAAAAATATAAAAATTAACGGGGCGTGGTGGCACATATGTGTAATCCCAGCTACTCAGAAGGCTGAGGCAGGAGAATCACTTGAACCCGGGAGGCGGAGGTTGCAGTGAGCCGAGATCGCGCCACCGCACTCCAGCCTGGGTGGCAGAGACTCAGTCTCAAACAAAACCAAACCAAACAAGAAAAAACACAACTGCTTTGTCACTCTTCTGGAGGAACTGAATAGACTCTGCTAATGTTGGTGTTATACAGGCGATCATCCACTTAACTAACCTCTAAAGGAACTGTCTTTAAAGATTCGGGAATTCCACATCCTTCTTTGCCCTCCTGGAGGGTCCTATTTTCAATTCGATTGCCTCCTGTTGTCATGTAGACCTGGATTTGAAAGCCTTTGAGGGGTGACCCTATCCATCTCATGACAGCCCAACAGTACGTGTGTTGAAATTTAAACATGGGTTTCACTTCCTGGTACCATAAGGATCCCACGTGCTGGAAACTTTCTTCTGCTGAAATGTTTTCTGTGGTCAACACTGATCCAGCTGGGCACCGTGGCTCACGCCTGTCATCCCAGCATTTTGGGAGGCTGAGGCGGGCGGATCACTTGAGGTCAGGAGTTCGAGACCAGCCCGGCCAAGATGATGAAACCGTGTCTCTACTAAAAATACAAAATGAGGCCGGGTGCGGTGGCTCACGACTGTCGTCCCAGGACTTTGGGAGGCCAAGGCGGGCGGATCGTGACGTCAAGAGATCAAGACCATCCTGGCGAACACGGTGAAACCCCATCTCTACTAAAAATACAAAACAATTAACTGGGCGAGGTGGCGGGCGCCTGTAATCCCAGCTACTCAGGAGGCTGAGGCGGGAGAATGGTGTGAACCCAGGAGGCGGAGCTTGCGATGAGCTGAGATTGCATCACTGCACTCCAGCCTGGGAGACAGAGCAAGACTCCATCTCCAAAAAAAAAAAAAAAAAAAAATTATCTGGGAATGGTGGTGTGCACCTGTCATCCCAGCTACTCGGGAGGCTGAGGCAGGAGAATCACTTGAACCCAGGAGGCGGAGGTTGCAGTGAGCCGAGATCACACCACTGCACTCCAGCCTGGGCAACAAGAGCAAAACTCCATCTCAAAAAAAAAAAAAAAAAAAAAAAAAACCATCTATCAGATTGGAAAAAAATCAGTGTCTCCAGCCCAGATCTCAGAGTTTTTTTGACAAGGCTGGGAGAAGAAGCAGGGTGATGAGCTGAACCTGTATTTCCGTCGTTGTGCTGGGCTGACAATCAGAATTCACAGCTTTGCCTCATCCACCTGTTCCAGAGAAGTCAGCAGCTAAAAGCAAGTGTGGACACAACGAACCCCTCCCGGCCAGCATCTCTAGACCATGTCTAACGACAGAAGCCAGGGAAGGCATGGACAGAAGAGGCCCCTCACTGGGCAATGTGGTTGCTCTGTATTTTGTGGGAGCTGGTTGCTATTTCTGACAGACAGAAGATTAGGATTATGATTAGAAGATCAGTTTGCCATTTCAGAGAGCCGGAAGACTAGAGAAGAGAACTGCAATAAATGCTATCATTTGTTTTGTTTTGTTTTGTTTTTTGAGACAGAGTCTCACTCTGTCGCCCAGGCTGGAGTGCGGTGGTGCGATCTCTGCTCACTGCAAGCTCCGCCTCCCGGGTTCATGTCATTCTCCCGCCTCAGCCTCCCGAGTAGCTGGGACTACAGGCACCCGCCACCTCGCCCGGCTAATGTTTTGTATTTTTAATAGAAATGGAGTTTTACTATGTAGGTCAGGTTGGTCTCGAACTCCTGACCTGGTGATCCACCCGCCTCGGCCTCTCAAAGTGCTGGGATTACAGGTGTGAGCCACCGCACCTGGCAGGTGTCATATCTTAATGCTGTGTAGAAACCTATGCAGTCTGTGTTAGTTATCTTGGGCTTCCGTAACAAAGTCCCACAGACAAGGCAGCTTAAACAACAGGCATTGATTCTCCCACAATCCTGGAGGGTGAATGTCTGAGATCAAGCTGTGGGCAGGGCTGGTTCCTCCTGAGGCCTCTCTCCTGGGCTTGGAGACGCCGTCTTCTCCCTGTGTCCTCACAGGGTCGTCCCTCTGTGTGTGTCTGTGTCCTCATCTCCTCCTCTTATGCGATGTCTTAGTCCATCTCAGGCTGCTATCACAGAACACCATAGACTGGGGGGTTATCAACAACAGACATTGATTCTCCCACAGTCCTGGAGGCTGGAAGTCTGAGATCCAGGTGTGGGCAGGGCTGGTTCCTCCTGAGACCTCTGTCTTGGGCTTGGAGACGCCGTCTTCTCCCTGTGTCCTCATGTGGTCATCCCTCTGTGTGTGTCTGTGTCCTAATCCCTTCTCATAAAGAGGCCAGTCCTATTGGATCAGGACCCACCCATAGACTCGTTGAACCTCAAACACCTCTTCAAAGACTCTACGTGGAAAGGCAGTTGCATTTGAAGGTCCTGGGCATTAGGATTCTCATCCATGAATTTAAAGGAGACACAGCTCCGCCCACGTCACAGTCCCGTGTCTAAATCCCTGATTCCGTCACGTCCACACCTCGACCCAGTGCCTCTGTGACTGGGTGTCTCGTTATTCGATCGGATCCCTATTGAACGAGCTGCCTAAAACCTCCCCAAGTGCAAAATCCCTGCGTGTCTGCATACGCTGGGCTGGAGGCTGTTGAGGGCTTAGTGCTTCAGCTGGCTCACGCCTGTCATCCCAGCACTTTGGAAGGCCGAGACGGGCGGATCACGAGGTCAGGAGATCGAGACCAGCCTGGCTAACACGGTGAAACCCCGTCTGTACTAAAAAAATACAAAACATAAGCTCGGTGTGGTGGCAGGTGCCTGTTGTCCCAGCTACTCTGGAGGCTGAGGCAGGAGAATGGCGTGAACCCGGGAGGCGGAGGTTGCGGTGAGCCGAGATCGCGCCACTGCACTCCAGCCTGGATGACAGCGAGACTCCGTCTCAAAAAAACAAAAAAAAACAAACCCGAAAATCTCATGCTGAACCTTGAATTGGAAACGTGAGTCAGGGCATCTCAGAAGAGCTGGGCTGTTTCTGTGTGTGACCTGCTACTACTCTGGCCGCTTGCCCATCGCAAAAACGGATGGGACTGTGGAAAGCAGATCTTTATCTTTCCGAGAAGGAAGCCACAGCGGGCCTCGTCACCGGCCTTTCCGTTGGCCTTGGTGTCTTAAGGACCACAGAGAGTGTCCATTGAATGAGTTTCCTCATGTCCAGCAAGGACAGGCCTGAAAAATGCAACCACCTCACACAAAGGCATTGGATGAAGGTCTGCAGAGAACTGACGATAAAGCTTGGTGTCTCGCCAACAATTTCAGAATATTATCCACTAGCTTAGGACGATACAAAAAGCCTTGTAGGAAGCCGAGGTGGGAGGATCCCCTGAGGTCAGGAGTTGAAGACCAGCCCGGCCAACATGGTGAACCCCCATCTCTACTAAAAATACAAAACTTAGCCGGGTGTGGTGGCAGGTGCCTGTAATCCCAGCTACTCGGGAGGCTGAGGCAGGAGAATGGCGTGAAACCGGGAGGCAGAGGTTGCAGTGAGCCGAGATTGCGCCATTGCACTCCAGCCTGGGTGACAGAGCAAAAGACTCCGTCTCAAAAACAAACAAACAGAAAAACACAAAAAAAACCCAAAAAATCCAAGAGGAGGATTTGCAAATAGAGTAATTCTTCCATTTCTAGCTCTGTGTAAAATTCCCGGAGTACTGCATTTTAAAAAATCATTTCCCATTTCTAAACCTTGTAACAAAAGAATATCTTTGTTTACATTGAACAAAGCATCTTAATTTCCTTTTTTTTTTTTTTTTTTTTTTTTTGAGACAGAGTCTCGCTCTGTCACCCAGGCTGGAGTGCAGTGGTGCAATCTCGGCTCACTGCAAGCTCCGCCTCCCGGGTTCAAGTGATTCTCCTGCCTCAGCCTCCTGATTAGGTGGGACTACAGGTGCCCGCCACCACGTCCAGCTAATTTTTGTATTTTTAGCAGAGACGGAGGTTTCACCATGTTGGCCAGGCTGGTCTCGAACTCCTGACCTTGGATGACCCACCTGCTTGAGGCTTCCAAAGTGCTGCGATTACAGGTGTGAGCCACCATGCCTTAATTTCCTTCTTAAACCATGCTCCTCTGTGCCCTTTCCCTTCTAAGATGAGCCAGGAGGCTAATTAGGCAGACAAAAGAAGACAGAGAGAGAGAACTGTCTCCTAGAGAGAGCTGGTATGGCCTACCAGGCTATAGATGGAGATGTATCTTCTGGGAGATGACCGCCTCTGTTTCCCTTCCGTTGAGAAATTGCCTTCTTTTCAGCCCTGAGCTGCGGGTGTCAGGAGTCCAGGAAAGAAAGAAGGCAGAGGAGAGAGAGGTGTTTGGATGTAAAGATGTGTCTGCCACGTGGAGAAGAATCTTCACGACATCACCATGAGCTCGGTGACTCAGAGGGACCCTGAACGTTTGGATGTTTGTTACTTTCTGGCCACTTTTTTTTTTTTTTTTTTTGAGACGGAGTCTCGCTCTGTCGCCCAGGCTGGAGTGCGGTGGCGCAATCTCGGTTCACTGCAAGCTCCGCCTCCCGGGTTCACGCCATTCTCCTGCCTCAGCCTCCCGAGTAGCTGGGACTATAGGCACCCACCACCACGCCTGGCTAATTTTTTGTATTTTTAGTAGAGACGGGGTTTCACTGTGTTAGCCAGGATGGTCTCGATCTCCTGACCTCATGATCCGCCTGCTTCGGCCTCCCAAAGTGCTGGGATGACAGACGTGAGCCACCGCGCCCGGCCACTTGCTGGCTACTGTCATTTCTGTAGGCCACGGATGGGTCATAGGAATCCCCATGACTAAAATTAAGATGCAATTTAGTTGGAAGCCACATTGATTCCGTGGTCCCCGGTCCAAAGATTCCATGCTCTGCTATTTGCAAAAGGCTCCTGGAGCCCTTCGGTACATGCAACCCCCCAGCTGCCTCTGAACCAAGCAAGGAAGATCTAAGATCAGAGGCCAGATCAGGGCAGCCGTCCTGGCTTGTTGTGTGTGTGTGTCCAAGACGAAATCCCCTGGATTTCACCGGACGAGATGGGACCTGCCATTGCATGTTGTCCTTGAACCCCTGGCAGTTCGCACCTGCTACCTTGTGAGTCCTCGAAAAAAAATCAACCTCATCTCTCGTTGGATGACTTGTCCTGGGAGACACGCCAGGACCCCACCCAAGCCTTCCTAGCCGAAAATCATCATCACCCATGCAGAAAAACCGTCACTCATATCCCAGGTGACCACCGACGGTGGTTCGGAGCTGGGGTAGCTCCTGAATTCCTGCAGTGCTGGCGATGTACCTGCTGTGTGGATCGCTAAGCTGAGGGTCAGGGCCGTGACGGTCCCCGGTCGCAGCACCTGGCGGAGTCCCCACGTGCCGGCCCCTCCTGTGGGCGACGCGATTCCGCGATTCCCCCCACCACCCCCCGCACCTGACTTCGCATGCCTCCTTCATGAGAAGCTTCCTAGTGCGCTTGAGCCGGTGTGTGGGTATATAGCAGCCCTGTGGTGAGGGGAGGGAAAGCAAGGGTTTTTCTTACTTGACAGAAGAGGAAATTGAGGTTAGTTATTAGGTCATGGCATAGCCGTGGTCAGAGCCACGGCTGATAACGTGGAAAGGCGTGCCTGAATGAAAGGGTGTCTGTCACTCGACACACACCCCACGTCTTTGCAGCCGGGCGGGACCAGGCGGGAGACCTCCGTGCCGCCACCCTCACCTCTCCCACCCCGTACGGCGTGTGCCTGTTGGCCTCTCTTCACGACGCCCCTGCCCCCCGACACCCTGAGGGTTTGGGGGGAAATCCAGCAATGGCTTAAGTCAGGTGACATAAGATTCCTCACAACAGACTCTGCTGTTCTGGCCGTACTGCTGAGTGTCTCTGAAACCATGGGAAGCCCCCAGGGGCCGGCAGAGCTGCAGGCAGTCTGCTGGGGTGGTGGCCTTCATGCTGCTATTAACCAGGCTGAGTGTGGACCACAGGTTTTCAACTGGGGCCATTGCGGTCCCCAGGGAATGTTTGGCAGCGGAGACATCTCAGCAGACACATCCTCCACCCACAACGGGGTGCAGGAGCTCCTGGCCTCTGGTGGGTGGAGCCCATGGACGCTACTCAACACCCTACAGTGCACGGGACGGTCCCACCACAGAGAGTCGTCCAGCCCCAAAATGTCAGCAGTGCTGAGGCTGAGAGACTCCGTATATCGGTCATCCCCACATGAGAGACTCTATTGGTTATCTATGTATCCATCTATGTATCTACCTATCCAGCCGTCCATCTATTTATCTCACTATCATCTATGTATCTATCTACCTGTCCAGCCATCTAGCTACCATCTATGTATCTATCCATGTATTCATCCATCTATCTATCCTGTATGTATTTATCTATCATCCATCCATCTATCCATCCATCTGTTCTATCTCTCCATCCATCCATTCTATGTATGTATGTATCTATCTATCTATCTCCATCTATCTATCTATCATCTATGTATCCATCCATCCATCCATCCATCTATTCTATCATCTATGTATCCATCCATTCATTGTATCTATCATGTATCTAACTATTAGCTATCTATCTACCATGTATGTATCTATCCATGTATTCATCCATCTGTCTATCCTGTATGTATTTATCCATCCATCCATCCATCTATTATATCATCTATGTATCTATGTATCATCCATTCATTGTATCTATCATGTATCTGTTATCTATTTATCATGTGTGTATCTATCCATCTATTCATCTATCTATCCTGTATGTATTTATCTATCCATCCATCCATCTATCCATCCATCTATTCTATCTCTCCCTGTATGTATTTATCCATCCATCCATCCATCTATTATATCATCTATGTATCTATGTATCATCCATTCATTGTATCTATCATGTATCTGTTATCTATTTATCATGTGTGTATCTATCCATCTATTCATCTATCTATCCTGTATGTATTTATCTATCCATCCATCCATCTATCCATCCATCTATTCTATCTCTCCATCCATCCATTCTATGTATGTATGTATGTATCTATCTATCTCCATCTATCTATCTATCATCTATGTATCCATCCATCCATCCATCCATCCATCTATTCTATCATCTATGTATCTATGTATCCATCCATTCATTGTATCTATCATGTATCTAACTATTAGCTATCTATCTACCATGTATGTATCTATCCATGTATTCATCCATCTGTCTATCCTGTATGTATTTATCCATCCATCCATCCATCTATTATATCATCTATGTATCTATGTATCATCCATTCATTGTATCTATCATGTATCTGTTATCTATTTATCATGTATGTATCTATCCATCTATTCATCTATCTATCCTGTATGTATTTATCCATCCATCCATCTATTCTATCTCTCTCTCTCTCTATTGTCTATCATCTATCTATCTATGTATCTATCCTATCTATCCATCTATCTATCTATATATCTCTATCTATCTACATCTGTCATCTGGGTATCTATGTATCTATCCATCCATCTATATATCTATCATCTATGTATCCATCCATTCATTCATCCATCCATCCATCATCCATCCATCTATTCTATCATCTATGTATCTACATATCCATCCATTCATTGTATCTACCATGTATCTAACTATCATCTATCTATCTGTCTATCTATCTACCTATCTATCTCATCTATCATCTATATACATCTATCATCTATCACCTATCTGTCTCAATATCTGTCAATCTATCATCTATATCTATGTATTACCTATCTATCTCAATAGCTAGCCATCAATAGTCTATCATCTAATCTATTCATCCATCTATCTCAATATCTATCAATCATGGAATAGCTATATCTATTCATCTATCTGTCTACATCGGGCTTAGAGCACGAAGGGCTCACTACTCTGGGAGAGTAGCTTCGAGGAACACCACCAGTGTCCTCACTGCTACAAGCTTTTTGTTTTTCTCTGGCAGCTGAACAAGCCCAGGCTTGGAGATGAGCCATATGAAAACCAATGAAGCTCATCCAACTCACAGACGCTCACTCATGGACCCCCTGCTCCACCAGCCATAACTACAGCTTCCATTGCACAAGAGATTAATTTCAACCACTTTCTCCTGGTAAGAGACTCTGACAGTGGGCTGGTTCTGGATGGTTGACAGAGGCTGCACACTCAGTGCCTCTGTGTCCTGGAACATTTTGACAGCCAGGCTCAGTGGCTCATGTCTGTAATACCAGCACTTTAGGAGGCTGAGATGGGTGGATCACTTGACATCAGGAGTTCAAGACCAGCCTGGCAACCATGGCAAAACCCTGTCTCTACTAAAAACACAAAAATTAGCCAGGCACAGTGGCGTGTGCCTGTAATCCTAGCTACTCAGTAGGCTGAGGCAGGAGAATTGCTTCAACCTGGGAGGTGGAGGTTGCAGTGAGCCGTGATGACATCACTGCACTCCAGCCTGGGCAAACAGAGTGAGACTCTGTCTCAAAAAGAAAAAGAAAAGAGACCAGGTGCAGTGGCTCGTGCCTGTAATCCCAGCACTTTGGAAGGCCGAGGTGGGTGGATCACGGGGTCAGGAGATCGAGACCATCCTGGCTAACATGGTGAAACCCCGTCTCTACTGAAAAAAAAAAAAATTTAGCCGGGTATGGTAGTGGGTGCCTGTCGTCCCAGCTACTCAGGAGGCTGAGGCAGGAGAATGGCATGAACCTGGGAGGTAGAGGTTGTGGTGAGCCGAGATCACGCCACTGCACTCCAGCCTGGGTGACAGAGTGAGACTCTATCTCAAAAAGAAAAAGAAAAGAAAAAAAGAAAACACCTTTTGATATAGACAGCCTCAATGTGATGCATTAAATGTTAAAAGTCTCTGCCCCCAAAGTGAACATGGAACTTCTGTTACACACATGCTTGTCCTGTATGCACGTGTGAGGATGCCCTTCACTGAAATTCATAGCTCCTCCTGTAACCTGTTCAATACAAGTATGTTTGGTTATCTCACTCAACATAAATTCCCATCTCTGTCTTTTCTCCTTCAAAACGTCTACTTTTAGTCTCTGGAAGAGGCTACATTTCCCAGCCTGTTAGGTTGTGTCTTTTCTCCTTCAAAACGTCTACTTTTAGTCTCTGGAAGAGGCTACATTTCCCAGCCTGTTAGGTTGTGTCTTTTCTCCTTTGAAACGTCTACTTTTAGTCTCTGCCAGAGGCTACATTTCCCAGCCTGTTAGGCTGTGTCTTTTCTCCTTCGAAACGTCTACTTTTAGTCTCTGTCAGAGGCTACATTTCCCAGCCTGTTAGGCTGTGTCTTTTCTCCTTCAAAATGTCTACTTTTAGTCTCTGCCAGAGGCTATATTTCCCAGCCTGTTAGGCTGTACACAACAAGCTCTCCTCTCCAAATGTGTACATTTCATCATTTTTTTTCCTTCTAATGATGAGATCTCGGTCCGTCACCCGGGCTGGAATGCAGTGGTGTGATCATAGCTCACTGCAGCCTCCGACTCCTGGGCTCAAACCATCCTCCCACTTAAACCTCTCAAAGCACTGGGGTGAAAGACACAGCCACCTTGCCCAACCAATCTCGTGATTTTAAGTCGACACCTTCCATTCTCTTGATGGCACCAAGCACTGGCCTTCAACACCATGTCTACGGATGGCTAGCTGAGTCCCTTCTGGGACTCCAGACACCATTCTCTTAGCTGTCTGTGGTCTGAGACTTCTTCCTGCTTGACACCTGGCTTCCTGCCTTATAACTTCCTTCACATGAGTCCTCTGGTCAGTCCCATGTCACTCCCTGACAACACCCAACATGGCCAGGTGGATCCTTCTGGAATTCCAGGTGAGTAAGTGTTGTGCCTTCGGTGATATGGGGGCCCACCTGCTCCTCTGCCTTTTCTCCTGGCTCTTTTGTCCAGGGCTCAACACACCAGATACACAAGCAAAGAGAAGAGGCTCCCAGGCTGGGGAGGTCTCCTGTCCAGGGTCTCCTCCTTTGTAAGAGTGTCCTGAGGGTATAGCAAACAATGACTCCACACTGGGGGGTACTTAAACAACAGAAATTCATCATCTCCCAGTCCTGGAGGTGAAGCGTCTGAGATTAAGGTGCGGGCAGGCCCACGGTATTAGTCTGTTCTCACGCTGCTAATAAAAACGTACCTGGCCGGGTGCAGTGGCTCAAGCCTGTAATCCCAGCACACTGGGAGGCTGAGGCAGGTGGATCACCTGAGGTCAGGCGTTCAAGACCATCCTAGAGCCAACATGATGAAACCCCATCTCTACTGAAAATACAAAAATTAGCCTGGCGTGGTGGTGGGTACCTGTAGTCCCAGCTACTCGGGAGGGTGAGGCAAGAGAATCACTCGAACCTGGGAGGTGGAGGTTGCAGTGAGCTGAGATCATGCCATTGCACTCCAGCCTGGGCAACAGAGTGAAACTCCATCTCCAAAACAAACAAACAAACAAACAAACAAACAAACAGACAAAGACATTCCCAAGACTGGGTAATTTATAAAGGAAAGAGGTTTACTGGACTCACAGTTCCTCATGGCTGGGGAGGCCTCACAATCATGGCAGAAGGCAAAGGAGAAGCAAAGTTCCATCTTACATGGTGGCAGGCATGCCACCCTTTCCCTCCCCCCTTACCCTTCCCTCTCCCTTCCCTTCTCTCCCATTCCCTTTGACGGAGACTTGCTCTGTTGCCCTGGTTGGAGTGCAGTGGCGCGATCTCAGTTCACCACAACCTCAGCCTCCCTGGTTCAAGCAAAATTCTCCTGCCTCAGCCTCCAGAGTAGAGTAGCTGGGATGACAGGCACCCACCACCACACCCAGCTAATTTTTGTATTTTTTGTAGGGACGGGGTTTCACCATGTCGCCCAGGCTGGTCTCAAACTCCTGACCTCAAGCAATCCGCCCACCTCAGCCTCCCAAACTGCTGGGATTACAGGCGTGAGCCACTGCGCCCAGCCTGCCTTTTTCTTTTCCTTTATTATTATTATTATTATTATTTTTTTAGAGGTAAAAACAGCTTTGTAGAGATAGAATTCCTATAGCATGCAATTCACCCATCTACAGTTCATTGGATTCAGAACATTGAGTTGTGCAAACACCTCTCCACAATCTATTTTAGCATCTTTTCTTTTCTTTTCTTTTCTTTTCTTTTCTTTTCTTTTCTTTTTCTTTTCTCTTTTCTTTTCCTTTCCTTTCCTTTCCTTTCTTTTCTTCTCTTTTCTATTCTTTTCTTTTCTTTCTTTTCTTTTCTTTTCTTTTTTTTTTTTTTTGAGACAGTTTTGCTCTTGTCACCCAGGCTGGAGTGCAGTGGCACAATCTCAGCTTGCCACAGCCTCTGCCTCTCGGGTTCAAGTGATTCCCCTGCCTCAGCTACCCGAGTAGCTGGGATTACAGGTGCCCGACATCACACCCGGCTAATTTTGTATTTTTAGGAGAGATGGGATTTCTCCATGTTGCCCATGCTGGTCTCAAACTCCCGACCTCACGTGATCCACCTGCCTTGGCCTCCCAGATTTGCTGGGATGACAGGCGTGAACCACCGTACCCGGCCATTTAGGATACTTCCATCACCCCCAAAAGAAATCCTGTACCCTCTGGCTCTTACTTCCTGCTATTGTCTGAAGGTTTATATCACCCCAAAATATATAGGTTGGAACTCTAAGCCCCAGGATCCTGTCAGGAGGATTCGAAATTAAGGTGAGATGGGTTTGCAGCAGAGATGCTCCACGATGTTTCCTTATAAGAACAGGAAGAAGGCCAGGCAGGACTGTGGACCGTCAGTCATTTGCATGAGTGCTTAGAAACAGCAATGAAAGTGTGTTTATTTAGAAGCGAGTTGTATGGGGTGAAGGAAGCCAGCCAGCCGCACCTCAGCTGGCTATCTGGTGGGGGAGGTTTCAGGAACTCCCCTTCCTTTGTTTCCGGTGAGCGTAACAGACAACCTCCTAATTCCCGTGCAGCTCGAAAAGCGTCCCGCAAAGACTGTTTATAGCCCAGAATGAGGAAGCGAGACAGGGGGTATTGCATTTTTTTTTTTTTTTTTATGTCTTTCTCTTTCTCTCTCTCTCTCTTTTTTCTTTTTTGAGACGGAGTTTCGCTCTTGTTACCCAGGCTGGAGTGCAGTGGCGCGATCTTGGCTCACCGCAACCTCTGCCTCCCGGGTTCAGGTGATTCTCCTGCCTCAGCCCCCCGAGTAGCTGGGATTACAGGCCCCCACCACCATGCCCAGCTAATTTTTTGGTATTTTTAGTAGAGACGGGGTTTCACCATGTTGGCCAGGATGGTCTTGAACTCCTGACCTCAGGTGATCCACCCGCTTCTACCTCCCAAAATGCTCGGATTACAGGCGTGAGCCGCCGTGCCCTGCCCTCTTTTCCTCTCTTTAAAAAAAAAAAAAAGAAAAGAAAAGAAAAGAAAAGAAAAGAAAAGGTGGGGTTTACATAATGAAATCAATCATTGTAAAGGCAATAGCTCAGGGGTATTTATTGCATTCATGCCTCCGTGCAGCCAACACCTCCATGTGGTTTCAGAATATTTTCCACACATCCCACACATGTGTCTATTGTAACTTTAAATACAATCCTCAGATGACAAAGCTCGGAATTATCGTGCATGCAGGGAGATTCAACAACCAAGACGCAAACGGTTTAGTGCACTGGCCAGGCACGGTGGCTCATGCCTCTAGTCCCAGTGCTTTGGGAGGCCAAGGCAGGAGAATGGCTTGGAGCCAGGAGTTCAAGATCAGCCTGGGCAACAGAGCAAGATCCTTTCATTAGCCACGCATGGCGGTCCATGCCTGTAATCTCAGCTACTTGGGAGGCTGAGGGGGGAGGATCGCTTGAGGCCAGGAGTTAGAGGTTGCAGTGAGCTATGATCATGTCACTGCACTCCAGCCTGGACAACAGAGCAAGATCCTTTCATTAGCCGGGCATGACGGTCAGTGCCTGTAATCTTGGCTACTTGGGAGGCCGAGGGGGGAGGATCGCTTGAGGCCAGGAGTTAGAGGCTGCAGTGAGCTATGATCATGTCACTGCACTCCAGCCTGGGCAACAGAGCAAGACCCTTTCATTAGCCGGGCATGGCAGTCGATGCCTGTAATCTCGGCTACTTGGGAGGCTGAGGGGGGAGGATCACTTGAGGCCAGGAGTTAGAGGCTGCAGTGAGCTATGATCATGTCACTGCACTCCAGCCTGGGCAACAGAGCAAGACTCTGCCTCTAAGAATAAAAATTAAGGCCAGGAGTGGTGGCTCACACCTGTAATCCCAGGACTTTGGGAGGCTGAGATGGGCGGATCACTCAAGGTCAAGCGTTCGAGACCAGCCTGATCAACATGGTGAAACCCCATCTCTACTAAAAATGCTAAAATTAGCTGGGCGTGGTGCTGCATGCCTGTAATCCCAGCTATTTTTGGGAGGCTGAGGTGGGAGAATCACTTGAACCCCGGAGGTGGAGATTGCAGAGAAACAAAAATGTAAAAAACTTAAAAAAAAAAAAAAAACATATAGCAAGCGGTTTGGAGTAGCAGTGAAGGGTGTGACCTCTGGGGCTGGTGTACTTGGAGGTAACGCCCCAGCCAGGCGAGAGTATGCCTTCCTTATTGTGTCCCTCAGTTTCCCCTATGCAAAATGGGGATGTCAACAGAACTTTCTCCAAGGGTGTCGCTTTAGT